>NC_056747.1:333457079-333574579 GCF_019279795.1 Protopterus annectens
TGAGGTGTGCCACGTAGAAGGATTTCCTGACTACTGTGGTGATGTGATTATCAACGGAGAGACTACTGTCCACCTGTGTCCCAAGGTCTCTTATCACACTTTCGGTGTTAAGCAGACTACCACCTATGTGGTAGCTTATGGGTACAGAGTTTTTACCAAAGGGGATGACAATGCACTTTTTTGCATTGAGCTTGAGGCCATGGATTTGACACCAGGCATCTGTCTCAGTGAGACCCTTTTGTAGGATGTCCACATTGTTAGGAGTTTCAATTATGGCTCCTAGTTTGCAGTCATCTGTGAACTTCGTTAGCCAAAGACCTTCTGTGTTAGCCTGTACTTCAGAAAAGTAGATACCAAACAGGAGAGGACCCAGGACTTGAACCCTGTGGTACTCCACTTGTCACTGGTCTGAAGTCGGATTTGGAGTCTGCTACTTTCACAGTGTGGGTTCTGTCAGTGAGCCTGTTGGCAACCCATCTTGTGACATAGGGATTTATACCTAGTTTATTGAGTTTATCTATAATTCCAGAGTGGGGGATGGTGTCAAACGCCTTGGCGAGATCTAGATAGGCCTTGTGAACCACCTTACCCTCGTTTATGGCTTTGGTGAGTGCTTCAAAGAAGTCAATCAGGATTAGGAGACATGATCTGCCTTTTACAAACCCGAACTGGGTGGGGTCCAGAGTTTAGAGATTACTAGTGACTTTGTTTATAAGTTCATGATGTTACGTTCCATGGCCTTGCAGACCAGGCTAATGGGGCGGTAGTTCCCATGGTCCGTGGTGGCTCCCGCTTTGTGGAGTGGGATAACCATCATTGTGCACCATTCAGTGGGCACAAAGCCTGAGGTGAGGCTATAATTGAACATGGTGCTTAGGTGGGGTGCCAGTTCATTTTGTAGTTCATGTAGCATGCAGCCTGGGATGTTGTCAGGTCCCATGTATGCTGTGTTCTTGGCTTAGGAGAGTGTGGTTTTTACCTGTTCAGCCGTGATTACAGGAACTTTGCATTCTTCCGGTATAGAGATGGGCCCTTTAGGGGGTGAGGGGGGGGAACTATCTGCGAGGATATTGGCAATATCAGTTCTGTATACTTAGTGCCATTATGCTGTAACTCAGAGCAGATCTGAGTGTTGCCATTGAGATTCTTGACATAGCCTTAGAATGCTTTGTGGCTGTCTTTAGAATCAGTGGCGATTTTGTTTTCATAACTAGCTTGGTGCAGCGGTAGCGTTGTTGCCTCACAGCAAGAGGTTCTTCTGTTCGATTCTCGGCTGGAGTGCGGGGAGTGCCTTCTGTGTGGAGTCTGCATGTCCTCCCCGCGGTTGGGTGGGCGTTCGAAAGACATGCGTAAATGGGCATGCCTTTGTTGAAGGTTGAATGTCGAGCTGGCACCTCGGCGTTCATGATAATCTACTGCCAATCATTAGGGGACCGGAGTTCCACTGTGGCGACTCCTAACCGGGAAAAGCCAAAAGACAACAACTAAATTTGGAAGATTTTATGAGGGATCTCAGCTTCTTACTGAGACTGACCAGGGAGTTCAACCCAGGTCATGTGTGAAACCCACTGTACAGATAGCAGACTTCACAAAAAATTAACAAATATACTTGAATCAAATTAGACAGCACTGCATTTTCAGTAAAAAAACATATTTGCATCTGTAAAAAGAGAAAATGGGAAAACCATGTTACAGTTGCCTTTGTCAACATATATTTGCATCCACATGGAGCAACAACAGGGAGTTTGCCATATGCTTTTAATTTTATGAGAGAGGTTGTCCATCAAAGAAGAATAAGAAAACACAACAATCTTTACAGATTTATCTAACTGTTTACATAAATGGGGTAAGTAGCTGTAGAAAGGAGAACAAAAAGGCAGAAACCTCTTAATATGAGTAGTTATTTATATATGAAGAGTTCAGTTCTACAGGAAGCAGTCAGTGTGTGTATGCAGCGGATTCGTATCACTTCACTGAAAGACCATTTCACTGACACCCATTTCACTGAGACCAAATCACCTAAACTTCATTTCACCTAAAACTCATTTCACTGACAAGGAGTATTCTAAGGCAAGTCAAAGGTATATGTCCTTTTCCCCATTGTAGTGCGATCCTGGTGTTAGTATATATAGTTGGGGGGCACAGCCCCCCACATTGGGGGTGTGTGATGGGCGTAGCCCCCTAACTAGTTCGGTTTTACCAAACAATGTAAGCAAAACCAGACAACAGAAAACCAAATTAAATGGGGGGCTATGCCCCCCACACCCTCCTAACTATATATACTAACACCAGGATCGCACTACAGTGGGGAAAAGGACATATACCTTTGACTTGCCTTAGAGTACTACTTGTCAGTGAAATGAGTCTTAGGTGAAATTAACTTTAGGTGATTTGGTTTCAGTGAAATGGTCTTTCAGTGAAGCGATACGAATCCGTATGCAGCATATGACATGAAGCAGTCGGAGTGTGTATGACACAGCTAGCACCTGTACGATGGAGTATCTTTGCTATTACTATAAAGCACTAGAATGTTAGAGCCACAACGTCCATTTTTTTTTTGTCACTGATCGGTAAAACTGGTCTTTAGTACTGGGATGTTTAGCTAGTCTATGTCAATATAAGTAAATCTACCAATTTGCAGTCTTATTCTACAGATAAGCTGGTTCAACAGCAGTGTGCTATGTTCAGATGTAGACAGGAAAGCAAAAGAACAGACTGTTAATAGCTATGCAGCTAGACCCTAAAAGGACAGTTAATTATGACAAGGGACAGAAAGGACAATTTTTTTAATTGTATTTGTTAACCAGGAAAGTTTACTGGTCCACTGCTGATTCTTTTAATTTTTCAGTCAGGACCATATTATATATGCATACTCACGTTTGTTTATACAAATGAATATGAGTGTATGTCAAATGTCCATACACATAACTAGTTGGGGTTCAGTCTATTGTAACCAACTAACTGAGTCCTGACCAACCAAAAGCATAAACACATACAAACAGCGTTACTACAGGGGGCATTCCACTATACAAACTCATACCAGTACAACTCTGAATAAATGAACACCGGGATCACACTACAGTGGCAGAAAGAGTAAATTCCTCATCCTAATTAAACCCTGATCACACTTATGGACACAAACACAATATTTAAACAATTTTTTTTTGAGGAATAAGCCTTGTGTATCTGTCGCACCCCAGCAACTCAGGCTGCACTTGGATCCGGGTCCCTGGACAGGCAACAATGGAAGAATCTTTTCCACTTACTAGAAATGATTTCCATGTGTTTGGTTTCCTAGCCTCCCTCAAAATATGTAGCACTTTCACTTAAACACATGCCTGGAAGGATGAATATTAAATCATCCAAGTCGTCAGCCTTAGGATAGTCAAGTTAGGGAGCATTAGCAAGTGTTTTGGGTCACCATGTCAACATTTTAAGGTGACAAACGTAAGTTAGCAGCAGGGACAAAGTACAGTTGTGTACACTTACCACAAATGTAGATGTTTGAATATATTCACTGTTGCAGTCATCACTTGTGGGTTATCCCTGCTGGGTAGCCCTCAGCTGGCCTGAATACTAGAGTAAAGGATTTCCCTCCTGCGTTGGCTGTCTATGTACAGAGATTGATGTCAGGTCACCAGGGCTATAAAAAGAGACAGCCGACATCATTACATCAGTTTTTCTTGCACCCAGTAGGTATGAGCTCCCAAGAAGGAGGAATTAAAGGGGGATGGTGGGAGGTAAACAGGACTGCAACAGTGAATACACTCAAACATCTACACTTATGGTAAGTGTACACAACTGTACTATGTTCTTCATGTTTCACTGTTGCAGTCATCACTAGTGGGAGGATTCCCAAAGCAGAGAAAAAAGGGTGGAGGAAGGAGTATAGGAATTAAAGGCAAGCACCATATTAAGGGGATGCCAGCATGCCCTGCAGGACTGCAGATGCAAAGACTGCCCTGGTTTTGGAGAATGTAGCCAGCTGGTAGTGCTTGGTGAATGCGTGGATGGATATCCACGTAGCAGCTTCCAAAATATCCTTAATTGGAACCCCTCTCAGGAAGGCAGTGGAAGTACAGGCTGCTCTAGTGGACTGAGATCTGATAGATTTGGGAGGACTTTTCCATGAAAGGAATAACAGAAATGGATGCAATGAGAGATCCATTTAGAAATGGTTTCTTTGGAAATGGGCTTCCCCTCTGCCTCAGGAGCGAAGGAAACCAGAAGCTTGTTAGATTTCCTGACTGATTTGGTCCTATCCAGGTAATATCTCAATTGTCTGAGTACGTCAAGTGTATGCAAAATACTTTCCCCTTTATTTTGGGGGTTGGGAAAGAATGTAGGGAGATGGATGGCCTGGTTGAGGGTAACCTCTGAGACCACTTTAGGCATAAAGGAGGGGTTGGTCCTGAGAGACAGCCTGTCAGTATGGAAAATAATGTAGGGTTGAGTGGCCATAAGGGCCTGGAGTTCAGAAACTCTCCTGGCTGAGGTGATGACCAGCAAGAATGCAGTTTTCCAACAGAGGTACTTCAGGTCAGATGAAGCAGCTGGCTCAAATGGAGGCAAAGTCAATTTTTCCAGGACAAAGTTTAGATCCCATGCTGGAGCAGGTTGTCTTCCAGGTGGTCCGATGTGTGCCACCCCCCCCAGGAAAAATTTTAACGTGTTGAGAAAATATAGGCTGATTTGACTGGACAATGGCAGAAATAGCCAAGGCATGTATCTTGATGGAAGAGTAAGACAATCCCTGTTCTAGGAGCTCTGCCAGGTAGTCCAGAACCAATGGCAGAGTGGCATGGGAGCTGTTGACGCCCTTGCTGTGGCACCAGATAGTAAATCTTTTCTATTTGGCTGAGTAAGATTTGCTGGTGCTTGGCTTTCTGGCTTCCTTGATGATGTTTAAAACCTACCTGCTGAAGGCTGTAGTGTTATCCACCTTTGGGGTATCCGACAGCTTGAGAGTAGTGAGGTTTGGGTGTAGTACAGTCCCTTTCTCCTGGGTTAGAAGGCTTTCTGAGAGGGCCATGGGAGGCCAGACTGAGGAGCAAGGGGTACCTGTCTGGGCCAGTCTGGAGCAATGAAAATAACCTTTGGTCCTTCCTCCCTGATCTTGAGAAATACCATGGGGATCAGGGGCAAGGGGGGGAAGCATACACAAACAGGTTTCCCCAGTGGAAGGATAGGGCGTCCACCCTCCATGCCTCTGGTGGAACTCTCTGGAGCAGAGCTTGGTTAGCTGGCAGTTCTCTGGGATTGCAAAAAGGTCTATGTCCAGGTTCCCCCCAGTTTCGGGTGATGATGAGGAAAGTCCCCCTGTGCAGCTGCCACTCGTGGGGATCCAGGAGGCTTCTGCTTAGCTGGTCTGCCAGGATGTTTTGTTTCCCTGGGATATATTGAGCTATCAGGTGCAGTCCCAGATTTGAGGTTGATTGCCAGATTTACATAGCTAAGTGACATAGGGGGTAGAGTGAGTTTCCCCTGCTTGTTGATGTACATTACTGTTGTACTGTCTGTCTTGATTAAGAGCACTCCTGATCTCAGGTGTTCTTTGAAAGCTAGGATTGCCTGGTGCATTGCCAACATCTCTTTTAGGTTGATATGGAGGCCCTGAACCTCCTGTTCCCAAATGTCCAGAGTGCACATACTCCCTTGGTGTGCCCCCCCAGGCTGTGCCTGAGGAGTCTGTGGTGATGGTCTGGCCCTGTGAGAGAGTTTTGAAGGGTAGGCCCTTGTTTAGGGTACACGCCTCTGCCCACCACAAGAGCTCCTTCTTTAAGCAAGGAATCAGGGGGCAGCTGGTGTTCTAGTGATTGTGAATGCTGGCACCAGAGGTTCTTGAGGTACCACTGTAGTTTCTTCATGTGTAGTCTGGCTAGGGGTACCAGCAGAATGCAGGAGGCCATGTACCCCAGTGCTTGCAGGAATTTCCTTGCTGTGAGGTGGGTCCTACAGCCCAGCAGTGTGAAATATGAGTGGAGGAACCTCTGCTTCTCCTGAGGGAGGAAGGATGTTTTAGTAAATGTGTCCAGTAGAGCTTCCAGGGAAATTAACCTTCTCGTGGGGAGAAATTGGGACTTCTCTTGGTTGATACTGAAGCCCAGGGAGGGAAGGAGAGTTAGAACAAAAGTGAGGTCTTGCGGGAGTCTCTCCTTCGTGTCTGCCTGAATGAGGCAGTCATCCAGGTAGGGGTAAATTTGAATGCCCTACTGTATGCAAAAGGCAATGACAGGAACTAAATACTTGGTAAAGACTCTGGGAGCAGTGGATAAACCAAAGGACGGAGCAGAGAACTGAAAGTGCTGCGACCCTGCTCTGAAGCGCAGGAAACTCCTGCAGGACTTCCTTATGGGAATATGGAGGTAGGCATCCTTCAGATCTAGGGTCACTAGCCAAGCATGTAGCATCAACATTGGTAAGAGTTTGTGTAAGGTCAGCATTTTGAATTTTGGTACCAGGAAGGACAGATTCAGAGTGGCTAGGTCTAAAATGGGGCACCAGGTGCCCTCCTTTCTGGGTACCAGGAACAGTCTTGAATAAAAACCTTTTCCAGCCTGTTCCTTTAGTACAGGTTCCACAGCGCCTTGGGCATAAAGCTTTTGTATTTGACAGATGGCTTCTGTCCTCTGATTTGCTGGTACATCCGGGAAGCCTGAATATCTGGGGCTTTCTTTGAAAGAGAATCTGCACCCACTGCTAATAATTTTTAGGACCCATAGAGCTGAGGTGATGGCCTGCCAATTCTTTAGGAGGAGGGAAAGTCTTCCTCCTAGTCTCTCGGGGGGGGGGGGGTTGTGGGGCAGAGAGTGTGTAGAGTCATTGTGAGTACTTGGAGAAGGGATGGGGCTTAGAACTCCCCTGCCTAGGCATTGCAGTGGTCCATTGTCTGAATCACTGTTGCCCTTATGACTGCTGCCTGGTAGGTCTGTCCCTGCGTGCCTTCCGCTGGACGGGCTTTGTTTGAATAGGAAAGGACCAGTGCTTTGTGGGGAAGTTCCTGCTGAACCTGGGAGGCTGAATCTGCAAGAAATCCTTCAGTCTGCACAGACTTGGCCTGGACTTCCATTTTCTTAATAACCTTCTCAGCTTTGGGCCCAAACAGCTGCTCCTTATCCAGAGGGGCATCTAACAATTTGGACTTTACCTGGTCAGGCAAAGGTTGTTCCCTTAACCAGGCATACCTTTTGATCACAGAGCCAGTGACTGCAGCCCTGCTGGAAGCCTCCAAGACATCAAACCCACAATGCAGGGAATGTTTAGCTACCGGGGAGCTGGAAATTATAAGATCTGCTAATTCCCTGGTAGTACTCCTGTCTGGTAGGGTTGAAATTTTCAGTTTTAGTAATTCCAGTACATTTTGCTGGTTCAGCATATGGAATTGACAATTCAGGGCCCCAATGGCTAGGGTAGCAAAAGTGTAGGCTTTTTTGCCTAATCTATCTAAGGCCCTGCTCTCTTTGTCAGCTGGAATGGGATTTTTAGAGGAACTAGCCCTAGCCCCCTTAGGACCCTGAGTAATGACCTCTGGGTCAGCTGTTGTGTTTTTAAAAGGATACTTGTGGGGTGTCTTGCACCCTATAATATCTGTCTGGCTTCCTGGGGGCAGGAGGGAGAGAGTAAAGGGTGAGTGCAGACTCCAGAAAGACATCTTCCACCACATCCAGGATAGGGGCAATGGCCAGAGGTTTATACTGTGGTAGGTCAAGGAACTCTCTCAGTCTCTTCTTTGACTGAGTGTAATCCTGCGCCTCCCAGTGGAAATGTTCCCTGAGGTAATTTAAAGTTTCCCTGAAAGAGAGGTGCTAAGGAGGGGTGGCAGCAGGAATAGGGTCTTCAGCATGAGAATTCTCAAATGCTGCAAATGGCTGGCTTCAATGTCAGAATCTTCTAGTTCTGATCCTTCTGAGTCCTGGTCAGAAAGAGCTTCAGGAGAAGTGTCTCTCTTCCTTTTAGCTGGGGTGTCTTGGTTAGGCTGGCTTCTTCTAATCAGAGTGATTAAATCCTCTGCCATTCTGAGCACCTGCTGGGACTGCGTGGCAGGCTGGAAGGAAGGAAGGAAGTTGGTGGCTGGGTCCCTGGGATGGGGTCTTTTTAGGGGTAGTCTTGGACCTGGGCCTAGAGGATTCAGAGGCCTTACACAAGGTTAGCTTAAAGGATTTGTGCCCACTGAATGGTGCACTGCGACAGTTATCCCACTTCACAAAGGGGGAACCACGGCAGACCCTTGAACTACCGCCCCATTAGCCTGACAAGCCTGGATTGCAAGGCCATGGAAGGTATCATCATGGAACTCATAAACAAAGACATTGGTAATCTCCAAACTCTGGATCCCACCCAGTTCGGTTTGTAAAAGGCAGACCATGTCTCCTAAACCTGATAGACTTCTTTGAAGCAGTCACCAAAGCCATAGATGAGGGTAAGGTGGTTCACACAGCCTATCTAGATCTCGCCAAGGCTTTCGATACCATCCTCCACTCTGGAATTATAGACAAACCTCACTAAACTAGGTATAAATCCTTATGTCACAAGATGGGTTGCCAACTGGCTCACAGGCAGAACCCACACTGTGAAAGTAGCAGACTCCAAATCCGATTTCAGACCAGTGACAAGTGGAGTACCACAGGGTTCAGTCCTGAGTCCTCTCCTGTTTGGTATCTACTTCTCTGAAGTACAGGCTAACACAGAAGGTCTTTGGCTAACGATGTTTGCAGATGACTGCAAACTGGGAGCCATAACTGAAACTCCTAATGATGTGGACATCCTACAAAAGGGCCTCACTGAGACATATGCCTGATGTCACAGCCATGGCTGTAGCTCAATACCAAAAAGTGCATTGTCATCCTCTTTGGTAAAAACTCTGTACCCATGAACTACCACATAGGTGGTAGTCCACTTAATATCGAAAGTGTGATAAGAGACCTTGGGACACAGGTAGACAGTAGTCTCTCCTTTGATAATCACATTGCCACATTGGTCAGGAAATCCTTCTACGTGGCACACCTCAACACAAAAGGTTTCTCATCCAGAAAAAAAGAAGTTATTGTTCCCCTCTACTCATCACTCATTAGACCCATTATAGAGTGCAGTGCCCCTTTTGGTATGTACCTCACAAGACATCTAGAACAACTGGAGAGGCCACAGAAATACCTCACAAAAAGGATTACTGGCCTCAAACAGATGCCCTAAGCAGACCATCTCAAAAAACTCCAGCTGTACTCCGTCGCATATCGCCTACTCAGAGGCGATCTCTGCCTAACATACAAAGCTATGTCAAACCCAGAGCTGCTGGACATGCTCCACTTAAAGAAATCCCAATCCCCCAACCTACACGCTGTATGGACCTAAACCTTGTTACCACAATAAACAGAACATGCTGGAGGGACAGATTCCTGTCCCAGAGACTTCCTATACTCTGGAACAGACTATCTATCTATGTCAAACAGAGCTCCTCATTAGCACTCTTCAAGAAAAATCTTGATGACGGGATGAAATTCATCCCAGGGATCACTTCTGTGGCTCTGCTCGACAGGGGCACAGGAAAATAATTTTCTTGGGTGGCGAAAGCCAGGGTACCTTTTTGGCTAGGCTTATATAGACCCTAGGGCCAATAGCCTAGTACCTACCTATGAACCTATGAACCAACAGTGTGGTTGTAGGTCTCTGCCTGGCGTCAGTCATCAGAACTGTCTCTGTGGAAGCCAGTGCCTGTGAAGTGGCTCCGTACCCAACCACGTGACAGAAGGCCAACGTCCAGGCAGGAGAAAATGGACCCGGCGGCATACTGGACTCAAACGGATCTCAGTAGAGGCCTGCAACGATTCCTTGGCTGGCGTCAAGGGCTGCGAAGGTGCCTCACTAAGTTCAGCAACTGAAGTGAGAGGATGGCTAGCTGACTTCAGACTGGAGTTGTCCGGAGGCCTAACTTTCTGAGTCCTTTTCTTTTCTTTATCTTTCTTTTTTCAAGGTAATTCCACAGCCGCCTGATTGTCCGACACCATACTGTGATGAGAAAAAGAGTTGTCAAAGTGTTTAGCTACAGTTTCAGCTCTTCTTCTAATAATTCTAGCATTAAACAGGGCAAAGAACTGACATCCATGGACGTCATGGATGTCATGGTCTGGGCCTAGGCAGGTGATGCAGAGGGAATGAAAGTCTCGATGTGGGATCTGTTTTCCACAAGTGAGACCATTACTGATTTTCTCTGACATCGGATAAAAACAAGAAAAGGTTCCCCAATGGTTTTGCCCTCACTCTGGGAACTACCAACTGATGCACTCGCAAAACTGCTTCTGCTTCAGGCTCCACAGCAAAAAAGACTGATGCAATGATGTCGGCTGTCCCTTTTTATAGCCATGACAACTTGATGTCAGCCTCTGTACCTAGACAGCTGATGCAAGAGGGAAATCCTTTACTCTGGTATATGGGCTGGTCGAGGGCTACCCAGCAGGGTTAACCCACAAGTGATGACTGCAACAGTGAAACATGAAGAACATCTAATGTTGGCCTAGGCCAAAAAACTGGATATCAGTATATAACTTTTGGCCTCTCTTACCTGATCTTCTGTAAGACCTTGGGGATCTGAGGTATTGGAAGGAAAGTGTACAGAAACAAAACTATCCAATTTACTCAGACGGCATCTTTTCTCCAGACTTTTGCAGTTGCTGTCCTGCAGCAGAACATTCTCAGTTTTCTGGGAAAGCAAAAGGTCTACTTCTGGCACTCCCTACTTGCTGGCTAGAGCCATACATATTTCCCTGCTCAGCATTTGTGTGGGTCTACTTGGGATCTGCTCAGCATACCAGGCTGCCAAAACATTTCCTTGTGATTGAATGAAGGCTGCCATGAGGTTAAGGCTTGGATCCAGAGAAATCTTCCATGCTTGTATAGCAAGTCTGCACAGGATGCAGGAGTGGGTTGTCCCCCTTTTTGTTGTTATACCACACACCTGTGGCATTGTCTGTAAGGATCTGGAGGGTCCCCAGTGCCTAAATTTGTTTCAATTATTTTAATGCTAACACAACAGCCATCACTTATTTCACTTTCTTCTGTTTCTTTCTCATGCTTTTTGTCCCATGTGCCCTAATCTTTCAATGAACTCACATGGGCCACCTTTGGTTAAGTCTGAGACATCTGTAGTGAGTATCTGCTTAAGTTCCCTGGGCAAGTCTGAAAGGCACATCTACACTGAGATGTACTTGCATTACGCACCATGGGAATACTTTTACTATACAATTTAGAACAGGAATAGCAGTCTCTAGTGGCAAAGAATGCTGTTCCTGACATACCACTGCAAATCCCTCATGTGCAGTCTTGTCAGAAAGAGCATAAGCATGCATGATCCCATACACCCCATAACGTTGAGAAATTCCCTTATAATGATAAAGTCCTTCTCTAGGATTGTCTTATGAGCAAGGGTCAGGAAGCATATCTTTACTTCCATGAGGAAGGTCCTTTGCAAATTATGTGTCCAACAGTGCTCCAAGAAACACTTCTTTTGCTGGGGTCAAATTTGGGTGCAGTAGACAAGAAAAACGGCAAGGAAGTTAACTGCAAATAATCACCTCCTGCTTCAAATCTTATGGGAATAAGTAGGTAAGCATCATTTAGGTCCAGGTTGAACAGGAAGGCCTGGGACAGAAGACCCTGAAGGATCAACATATTGAATTTTGAAGTAATTTAGAATTTATTTAGTCTTGCAAGGTCCAAAGCAGGCCTCTATGTGCTTTCTTTTCTGAGCATTAAGAAAAGCCTTAAGTGAAATCCCGAGTTTATTTCTCCTTTTGGCACTTCTTCTATTATCCTCTGGTCCCACAGGTGCTTCAACAGAGGGGACTATGGTCATTTGATCTTTTTTTGGTACAAGGAAAGCACCCCCGCATTTTCATCTGCTCTCAAATTGTAGTTTGTATCTATTCTCAGGATGTTTAAGACCAACTGATCATGTGTAATTCTTTTATTAGTGATCCTAAGTATCCTCCTGTCCACCACATCCATAGAGGAGGAAGACGTTCCACTTTTTGGTTTTGAGAGGGTTGAGGTGGGACATTTTGAAGGTGAGGAGTACGGGAAGCCTGACTGAGTCATAGCTGTTTCCTTTATATGTTAATGCCCTGAGAGTGCCAAGAGTTCTTATTTGACTTTAATTGCCATTCTTTTATCTGCCTAGACGTCTTTGCCTTATTTGACTTGTGTTTATCTTGCTTGGGGTAGAAGGGTTAAGCCATGGGGATAATTCCTGCTGCACTTAATTGACTTGGAATGAAGTGACTGACTGATTGCACATTTTTTCATGTTTGCCTCCAGTCTTTTAAAGACACTTTCTCAAGGTGTCCAAACAGGAACTCCTTATCCAGGAGTACATTTAGAGCTTTGTCTTCACATCATCTGTCAGAGGTAGTGTCCTTGAGCAGGCATGTCTCCAAAGAACTGAACCTATTGCTGCTACCCTGGAATTATGCATCCACTGCATCACATCCACATTTTTGGAGTGCCTTGCAACCTGGGATGGTAGGTTGCATAAATCCATTATCTCCTGTCCTATGTCCTTACCTGTGATCTCCTCTGCCATGGACCTTATCTTCTCCAGCAAGAACTGCTATCAATTATGCCTATGGGTGTAGCAGCAGTTGCAGGATCTGAAGGCCAGGTTAGCAGAGGTGCAGGATTATTACCAAAATGATTGAGCATCCTACTCTACCTGTCAATGAGAAAGAGGCTCCTGTGTGGGGCCCCATGAGGATCCCTTTCTGTAATCCAGGGACATCACAGCCAGATTAACAAGAAGATTATTTTTTAGGAACTTGTGGGAAATTCTTAATCCAGTACAACTGATCAAGGTTGTCTTGGGAGGGGGGGTTTCTAGCTTCAGAGGTGCACTGGCAAATGCATCCTTCAGGAAATTTATAACTAGGGTGCAGTTTAAGGTCTGGCAGGCCCATGAAGGCCCTATATCTTGTCCTGGTATAAGAGTATTCTTTAGACTTTCCCTAGAACTCCATTTTCATCTTATGAAAGGTGTCCCCGATGCAGCAATCCACTGGTGGTGAGGAAAACGATAAGGTGTCACAGTCATATATGTTGAGAGAAAAGACTTAGCTGATATATGTCAGCTCATATGCAGGGAAACTAAGACCTCTAGGAGATCTCAAGAGAGATCCTCCCAAGAGAGATCCTCTCAAACAAGGAACAAGTAGATACCATCCTCCCCATCAGCAATCACAAAATAGGTGCTGGCAGACAGGGCTCTTATAGAGACCTCAGAGATGGCCAAAATCTTAATGGATTTGGTCTTGGAGGATATACTATGAAACAAAGAAGGAGTGGCATGCAAACTGATCATGCCAGAGGCCTTGGTCAAAACCCATGAACTGTGGACTGTGAAAATCTCTCACTGAGTTTGGTGTTGCTGAACTTATAGAAACTACCGGCAACACTTGGGCTGTCAACAAATTTTAGGTGCTTCTCCTGATGCCACTTTTCTGAGTACTTATGCTTCTAGGGGGAAGTTCCCAGAGGCCTTAGCCAATGCCAAAGCAGTGTGGGACCCAGTACATACCCTCTTATGAAATGAATACTCCTGGAGAGTTTGGTCTCCTCTTGGCTGTCCTTGGGATAGCCTGGCATAGTGCAGACAGCAGTCCACATTGTGCTCCAGGCCTAGTGTTTAGGTGGTATCTGTTTGCCCCAATCAATACAATTATTTAACTATCAGACACTGACAGTACTCTCACAAAAACAGAACTCTGCAACAAGAAAGATCGAAAGATGACATCAGTCAATATCCTCTTATATCATCAAAATCCTGATATGTGAGTGTGAGGAGCCATCCAACGCCACTGTGGAAAGGTACAGCTATGGATGTCAGACTACCTGCAGTCAGGACAGCTCACTAAAGAGGAATGCAATATTGAATAATAATATAAACTTCGAAAGATGCACACAAGGTGGATGTCTGAAGAAATCTTTCACACAAAGAAGGGTGGATGACAATGAGTATTTTCAATGATATATGACTGTTCAGTTCGAAAACCACAACAGAGAAATGAAAAGTCCAGACCTTTGACCAGACAAGGATGGATGATCAAATTTTTCACAACTCAGTATGACCAAAGAGATTCTGTACAGGCTACATAAGGAAACTCTCATAAATGCTAAATTTATGAAATGGGACAGTACATATAACTAAGAAAAAAATGCAAGTGATACTAAATGCGCATCAGAAATTACTAATAGGTTCATAGGTAGGTACTAGGCTATGGCATTTATAAGCCTAGCCAGAGTGTGTCGGCTTTCGCTGCCCCATTGATTAATTAACTGAGCCTCTGTCAAGCAGAGCATGAAGTGATCCCAGGGGTGTATTTTCTGTTACCCATCCACTCATCAAAGTTTCTCTTGAAGAGTGTTAGTGAAGGGCTCTGCCTAATGTAGATAGGAATTTTGTTCCAAAGCATGGGGAGTCTCTGTGACAGGAATCTATCCCTCCAGCATGTTCTATTTATTGTTGTGAAGAGCTTTAGCTCACTAGAGCGGGTGGCTCGCAGTGACTTGGATTTCTTTAGGTGGAGCATGTACTTCAATTCTGACTTGGACATGACTTTGTAAGTCAGGCAGTGATCACCTCTGAGTAAGCGATATGCCACTGAGTACAGCCGGAGTTTTTTCAGTTGGTCTGCATAGGACATATGTTTGAGGCCAGTAATCCTCTTGGTGAGGTACTTTTGTGGTCTTTCCAGCTGTTGGAAGCATCTTGTGAGGTACATCCCAAATGGGGCATTGTACTCTATGATGGGTCTGATGAGTGACGAGTAGAGGGGCATTATAACCTCTTTATTTCTAGATGCGAACCCTTTAGTAATTAGATGGGCCACATAGAAGAATTTCCTAACTACTTTGGCAATATGATTGTCAAAGGAGAGATTACTATCTACCTGGGTCCCCAGATCTCTTATTACCTCTTCTGTATTAAAGGGGCTGCCACCTATGTGGTAATTCGTGGGTGTTTTGTTTTTCCCAAATGGGATGACTATGCATTTTTTGGCATTTAGCTTAAGGCCATGACTTGACACCAGGTGTCTGTCTCAGTAAGGCCTTTCTGGAGGATGTCCATGTCAGCCGGAAAGTCAATTATGGCTCCCAGTTTGCAGTCATCGACGAACTTGGTTAGCCATAGTCCTCCTGTGTTTGCCTCTACTTCTGAGAAGTATATGCCAAACAGTAGGGGTCCCAGGACCAAGCCTTGTGGGACACCACTTGTGACTGGTTTAGTATCGGACCTGGAGCCTACTATTCTTACCGCGTTCTGTCTGTAAGCCAGTTGGCAACCCATCTTGTGACGTAGGGGGTTATGTTCAGGCTGGTGAGTTTTTCTATAATACCTGAGTGAGAAATTGTGTCAAATGCCTTGGCGAGGTCAAGGTAGGCTGTGTGAACCACCTTTCTCACATCTATGGCCTTGGTGACTGTCTCAAAGAAGTCAACCAGATTTAGTAGGCATGATCTGCCCTTAAAGCAGAACTGGGTCAGGTCAAGTGTTTGGAGGTTCCCAATGTCTTTGTTAATGAGTTCCATGATGATGCGATCCACAGCCTTGTAGACCAGGCTAGTCAGGCTTATGGGGCGATAGTTACCAGGGTCAGTTGTGGCCCCTCCTTTGTGGAGCAGAATAACCATTGCTGTGCGCCATTCTATGGGCACGTAGCCTGTGGAGAGGCTGAGGTTGAACAGTGTGTTTAGGTGGGGGGGGGGTTAGTTCGTGCAAGACGCATCCTGTGCATCCTGGAATAATGTGTGAAGCACTCTTAAGTAATGTGCCTAAGCTAAATACACCATTTTGAAGAAATAAAAATCAACATTAAATGTTTTACAGACTAATGGCTGGGGTTAATGGCACTGTTTAAGAGATAATAATTTCAAACCGAGACAGCTCCTACATTAGAGATGCTATGTATCATACAGACATTAAACAGGAGGCCTTATTCAGGTATAAAGGGCATTTAGAGATGAATACCTCTGGGAATGTTTGTAGATAACGAAGTAGTAGATCATCATTAGATAACCTAGGTAGATTATATAGAAATGACAGGTGTACTAATTAATTATCTGATAAAGTTGCTGATCCATGGAATAGACTACCAGCTTACATTAAAGAAAACACTAGTTTAGCTATTTTTTTACCACCTTTATTGAAATTATCACTTAAGATATAGGAAAACATACATTTATATAAAAGAAAAACTATATTAATGTGTACAGTTGCAAATATTACACATCACATTCATTATTTTGCATTGTTATCATCAATCCAACATTGCATAAATTGATCAATTCCTGACCTCCCTTAAAACTCACTCCTCCTCCAAAACATTATTCTGCATGAATTGTTCTCATCATTTCCATTTTTTTCTATGTAATTTGCTCATATCCTTTTCTAAAGCTCTAGTTTAGTTATGTTTAACAACCTGGACACAATTATTTGTTTAACTACCTATATACTTCCTATGGGAATAATTGTTTTGGTATACTGGCAAGCAAGAACAGCATTATTTTCAGTGCCTGAAATATTTGTATGTAAGTATGTACATAAGTATTATGCAGCTGGCCTACACCTAATGCTGTATTTGTTTCAATTGTTCAGGTTAAAAAAGCATGTCATGGCCGACAGCATTGAATTCCTGCAGTAGAAGTAAAGAACCAGCATAACCCAGTTCTGACTTAAAGTGCTTACAGTGTAATGGTATGTAGGGCAATGAGCGTTTTATAACTTTACCATAATAAAGACCAAATAAACACTCAAATCACATAGCATGCCTTTATTTACTATTAGATATTCTGCTGCTGGACAGTAAAAGGCAAGTTACTAGCAGCTTTGTTAATGTGCTTGTAAAGGATGCTTAAGACAACAGAAACAAGATGACGTTTTTCCTTTTCTTAAATACACCAGGGACTGTTTTAGAAGGGAAACTAAGTAACAAAGAAGTAAAGGAAGGGAAACACTGCTGTCTGCTACTGCATACCACACTGAGCACATGATGACCCTTTAGCTATTTTTATATGAAGTAAAAACATCTTATACAAGTAGCTTACAATCAGCATAGAATTAACATTAAAATTACTGCATTAGGCCAGGAAAACAAGTTAAGACAGTTGTCTGTAGGCACAGGCAAATCATTGCTTCATGCACCTTCCACTCAAATGCACATTCATGGAGACACACACGCACACACACACAGACACACACACACACACACACACACACACACACACACACACACACACACACACACACGTACGCACACAGTTTCAGTCATCACAAAATTCTTCTCCAAGCTTAACTTTGTCCTAACACCCAATTACTGTCTATGCCAAAACTAATGCCTCAGGACTAACAGATGTACCCCAGATTATCATTCTACAAGTTATAAAAGACATATAAAAATACATCTAATGAAAGTAAAAAAAAAAAAAAAAAAGAAACCCCGGAAAGACTGACAAAGTGTAAGCAGCAAACACCAATAAAATCGTCAAGCACCACTAAACCAGCACATATTGAAGCAGTGTAATTTTATTTGTAATGTTTTTCATTTCCTTTTAACCTGAGGCATGCAAAGACTCAGTTGTTAAGGCTTCTGTCTTACTGCTTCAGTACTGCCACCTCCTAACATTTACTGTCTGATTTGTTATTCTAGTATAGACTGTAATTACTTTTGTCCTTGAAGACGGGGATGCGGTTGATAAGGGTCCATAAAGAATCAGTTTACCTGCCTAGTTAATAAATCATCTAAATAACATTATAAAGAAAATACATGGTGAAACTGCCTGTGCTTTTCCTACATAATTTTTCAGATTTGAAAATTACAGCAACAGATATAGGTAACATTATGGTGTTATTCAGATTTGATATCATGGAGGTTGAATGAGACAAGATTAGTGCTTAGCAGTACACAATGTACTGAGGTTTGGGGCATTTTACTAAGACAGCTGCAACCATAAACATCCCTTTAGACTTGGTCATATTTGCATGTAACAAACCACACAAGCTATATGACACACCAATATATAGAGAAAAAAGTTGCATCCTTTGCCACGGGTAAACAACAAAACAAACTTGGTGTAAATTACTAATGGTCAGAAAATATGTATAAGCCTTGACAACTCAAAAAACAGAATGTATACTCACATGTATGCTGTCATTTAGAGTATAAAATAAATGAGAACAGTTACAAAAACTAAAAAAAGAACATGCAGGCTGACTTCTATAATTGTAACATAAGGATGACATTTATTCAAAAACTACTAAACTGGGGGTTAGGGTTGGCATAATGGTTAAGGTGTTTACCTCACAGACACGTTGCAGGTTTTAATTCTTACCTTTGAAGGAAACTGGCTAGATTTAAAATGGCCCACAAGGACAACTTGTCTAGTACTAGCCTACGAACCTATGAAATTGTTTATTTTTTCTTTATTCCACTCATCTCCACTACTAGTCACCAGAAGCAAGAAAGTGCCGAGACTTGCATTATCAAGTCTCCTGCTTATGATGGAGGATGTATGAAAATTCTAAGTTGCCTTGGGGGCTATGTGGGGATAAATGGAGAGAATACATAACAACTAGGAACAAAAACAGGAGGTAGGACTAAGATGGAATAAGACCCATGGGCTACAGAAACAAAACCTACACTACTGAAATGCCTTCAGGAATACTGAATGCTCCACTAACTGTCAATATAGACTGTTCCTAGGAAATGGGTAGATTCTCCTGATCCTAGGAACTGGACAGATTCTACTGGACTGACAAAAGGTATATCTGTTGCCTTTCTAAGGAAGGGTCTAAAAAGATAAAGAAGTTATGTACTTACTATGATGTTATATCTGTGTTATTGATTTTTATTCTTTACAAATGGGTTCAGATCAGATCCATTAGATCTGACTTGGCTGATGCTACAGCTCGCAGCCACCAGATCTCTCAAGTTTCTCCCTTACCCACAATGCACCTTGCCAAATATTTCAGATCTTGTTTGTTGCTATAAGGTGTAAAAGGATAGAGAGAAATATAGGAAGCCATATCCAAAGTCATGAAAACATATAAATGTATCCATTCAAAGACCATGTAACTGCTCATTCTTCTAGAAGTCATAGACAGGGTTAGGTGAAAAGGGATGTTTGGAAAGAATGAAGATCAGCAACACAGATTATTAGATTATGGTAAGTACATAACTTCTTTATCTGATGTTGTCAATCTTCATTCCAACTTCAGGAATGGGACAGCATCCCTAGCTACTTGAATCCAGGCTGGATTCAAGGTAAGGATATTCCTGAGCACCACAGAACCAAATGATGCCCTACCTCTGGAGAGCAGATCCAATTTGTAATGAGTAATAAAGGTATGAGGAGTAGCCCAATTGCTGCTGAACAAATATCATCCCTAGACATCTTAGATTGGAAAACTGTGGAAGTAGCCATAGATCTAGTTGAATGTGCTTTCAAAGGATGTGTGAGAGGAATGCCCAATTTATTATCGACAAAGGAGATGCAATTTGATAACCACTTTGACAAAGAAATTTTAGAAACTGATTTTCCTAATTTTGGTCCAGAAAAGAAAACAAACAGTTGTTCTGCTTTCCTGATTTTTTTCTGTTCTATGCAAATAGAAACTCAACTGTCTATGAATATCCAGTAAATCCAAAATGTATTCTCCTTTGTTGGTAAATTTAGGAAAAAATACTGGCAGACTGATAGAGCTATTTATGCTGGATTTTGACACCACCTTCAGAGGAAATGATGGGTTGGTATATAAGGTCAATCTATCCTTATGGAAAACCAAGTATGGAGGTTTAGAAGATAATGCTTGAATCTCAGAAATTCTTGCAGAAGTGACAGCAATCAAGAAGACAGTTTTCCAAGAAAGATATTTAAGGTCACATGTAGCTGCTGGTTCGAAGGGACGTTGTGTTAGAGACTACAGCATCAAATACAGGTCCCATGAAGGAGTATGGTTTTTAAATGGAGGCTTTAGAAGGAGTGTCCCTTTCAAGAAGGCCTTGCTTATTTTGTGAGAAGCAATGTGTGCGCCATTCAACCCTGTATGGTAATTTGAAATTGCTGCTAGCTGTACCCTAATGGTTGAGATACTAGCACCGTTCTGAAAAAGGTGAGCAAGGAAATCTAAGATGTGATAAATAGAGGCTGAAAAGAAGTCAGGTTTATGTTGAGCACAAATAGCAAACATTTTCTATTTATTTGAATATGTTTTCCTTGTTGAGGGTTTATGGGAAGACAGAAGTATACATCAGACAAGAAGTGAGAGCATAGACTGTCTGACTACTAAGGGAACTGGAAAAGCCAAGCAGTCAGCTTGAAGTTTGGAACATCCGGGTGTGACATGCTCATTGGGTGAGACAAAAGTTCCGGAGTCGGATCTAGGTTCCATGGCAGATGAAACAGTTGAGGCCATAGAAAAGGAAAATAAATTTGTAGAGATCAGTAAGGGGCAATGAGGATCACTGTGCTCTTCAACCTGGCAACTTTCTGCAGAAATTTTGGAATGAACGGGGTTGGTGGGAATGCATAAACAAGACTGGGAGGTCAATTGTGAAGTAGAGCATCCCTCGGTGACTGTCCCCATGGTGGAATCAGGGCAAAGTAGTTGCTGCAGTTGTTGTTTAGGGGAGAGGGCAAAAGATCGCAGCATGGCTGGCCCATCGACAGAAGATTTTGTCTGTCACTTTCTCGTGTGGAAGTAGGATGCACCAGCTTAGCTTGTCTGCAGTCACCATGGGATCTTCCTGGAATATGCATCACTAAAAGAAAGTGGTCTAAAGAAATCACCCACTGCCAGACCCTGAGTGCTTTTTGACACAGTGGGTAAGATCTGATTTTTCCCTATTTGCTGATATACCAGACAAGTGACATGTTGTCAGTCTGAATTGTAATCATTCCAGAGGGAAGAACATCTTGAAATGCTTACAATGCCAAGAGCACATCTCTCATCTCTAGGACATTTATATGCAAATTGGCCTCTTCGGGGGACCAAGTATCCTGAACTGTCTTCCCCAGATAATGCCCCCCACCCTATCTGGAAAGCATCCATGGTTACTATGGCCTTGGGCTGTTGGGGAATGAATAGATGGCCATGGAGCAGTTGATAGGACTGGATCCACCAATAGAGATATTTTTTGCAAGTGTTGGTAATTTTTATTCGGTATGATATTGACTGATGGAAGATTGACCACTGAGTAGCCAGCATTCACTGTAGGATCCACATGTAAAACCTGGCCAACGGAACTAAGGTTATCGCTCCAGCCATGTGACCCAGAGTTCATAGGACTGCGCAGGCTGAGATTGATGTATTACCTACAACCTTCTTGACCTGTGACCTTATAGTTAGAACGTGATGTGGTGGAAAGGAAGCAATGGCCATCTTTGTGTTAAGCAGTGCTCCAATAAATTCCAGTGTCTGAGTTAGCTGAATTTGTGATTTGTTGTAGTTTATGGTTATTCCTAGGAGAGCACAGGTGTGGAGAACCTGATCTCTCGACTGTATTAGTCGATGCCTGGTCAGATCAGTAATGAGCCAGTCATCCAGGTAGGGAAACACCCTGAATCCCCTGCTGTCTGAGGTGTGCTTCTACTACTGCCATGCATTTGGTGAACACCCTGGGGGCTGTGATGAGTCCAAAGGGCAGTACTCTGAAGTGGCAATAACTGGCTCCCAGCCAGAAGCGTAGGTGATTCCTGGAGTGCCTGTTCATCTTTATGTGATAGCAGGTGCCCTTGAGATCTATCGAGCACATCCAGTTATCCTTGCCCAGAAAAGAGAGAATGGACTGAACCATGACCATCCAGAACTTGTTTCAATGCACAGATTTGTTTAGATTTGAGAGATCCGAGACTGGTCTGTAGTCTCATGTCTTTTTTGGCACTAAAAAGAACCTTGCGTAAGTTCCGGACCCTATCTGGCCTGGCAAGACCTGTTGGAGGACTCTTTTTTTCTAATAGCTTTCGAACTTGAATCACTGCTTGATACCTCTGACTGGGTGGAACACTGGGGACTTTCCTGGGAATTGGGGGTGAACAGGAAAATGGTATTATATAACCTCTGGATATAACCCCCTGCATGCAAATATCTTTTGTTAATTCTAGCTAGGCTCTCTGGTGCAGGGACAATCTTCCCCTGACTGTCTCCTGAGGTGGACAGTTGGGCCTCCATTCAGGAGGGATGGTACGGTTTATCAAAGAAAGATTCTCATGAACCCTGGTGTTGTGGGCCACCTCTGTCATGAGGGTGACAAGGTCCATTGGAGTTCACCCTCTGCCTCGGGAAGCACTTTCTCCATGTGGGTCATGGAATGGACCTTGGGATTTTTTGAACCACATTTTCTGGCCACTCTGTTGATTCCTGGAGAAGGATCTCTGGAAGGCCGAAAAACATAGGCCTATGGCAGACAAGGTCTTACCATCTTTCTCACACATGGAGAGCATTTCTTTCATTTTAGGACCAAAAAGGGTTGTTCTGTCAATGGAAGCATTGATGAAATTGGACTTAAATGGCTCCTCAAAGTCATATAAGTGCATCCAGGCATGCTTCCTCATGGAAATGTCTGAACCTATCACTCTAGAGGTCCTTGTTGGAAATTAACCTCATGGTGCGATTGGAAATAGCCCATAGGGTTGCCAACTGGGAAGTTACAGAATCCTTAACTTCTGCAGATATGGCTCCTGAGAGAGTATTTGCTAACACTTTGGTCAAATTTCTCTGAAGTCTAACAAAATGTGCCAGATAGCTCACCAATCATAATGCAAAGGTTGCTGAAGCAAAGACATGCTTCCCCAGTCTGTCCATCACCCACAACTCCCATTAGAAATAAGACTTATCTGAAGTCTAATGGAGCAAATACCAGTTACAAAACAGGAAAGAAGGGTGGTGTAAAGAGAGGTGATATCAGATAAGTCAGTGTTTAACTGTGTACCTCTGGGCTTGGTTCTGGGGCTGTGCTATATAACATTCTTGTGGCAAACCTCACACATGCGTATGAGAATTTTTTTTTATTTTATTTTTTTTCTGTTTATTGATTGGGTAGTTGGACTTGTCTGTTCACCCCTTTCAGCCAAAACCCAGTCTCCCAAGGAAAGACAGGTATACATTAAATTGTTTGCAATTAAATATACACATATTCATTTGAGTACAATTATACATACAGTAAAGTAGTTGTTATAACACTTAAGAACAATGAAGCAAGCATTTAACAGCTAACAATCCAAGAATTATGGTAATAATTTGAACATTTACAATCTCTTTACATTTAAAGGTGTTACATCAGTAATAATGATGTCACATTAGCCATTATCCCTGTAACATTTACAGCTGGATTCATTGATGAGATGCTTGCAAAGGTCTTCTTTGAATTCCTAAATTGTTGTAAATGTACTTTCTTTACTTAAATGATTGCTGGTTGGAGGACCCAAGTGTGAGAAATGTTTTCACCAATTTTATTTTTAAAAGAGGGACTTATAAATGTAACATTGTCTTTTTGATTACCACTTGAGGAGTACAGCTGTCCCTTAAATTGAATTTTATGTTGAGTTTAGCAGTGAACAGTATCCTAGCTTTAAGATTTTAAATAATAATCATCTGAAATGATACAATGCCCTACTATTAACTGGCAGCCAGTGGATGTCTTTAATTAGGTTACATTGGTGTGTTGAGGGTCAGCTAACAGTACATCTGAATATCTTGTTCTCATCAGTTTTAAGTATTTATTTTCTTTACCCTTTGTTGACTGGGTTAGCCCTACTAGGCTAGCAGCCTCTTTACAGTGGAGACCCAAGATGGTATTTATACTATAGGAAGAAATTGGCCAGGGCATCTGGGAACTTCTATTACTATTTGGAACTGCTAGATGATACAGGGGGCCTCCTACAGCCTAAGGGAAACAGCAACATGAAGGAGGAGAGAAAAGCTATGTAAAGTTTGGAGGTGGAAAGTGAGACTTTGGAGAAAAACTTACTCAATATGGAGCTTCAGAATGTAAACAAAGATTGCTTTTTGGTGGGTGTTAAAAATGAGCAATGTTTAGCTGTCTCCATGGAGAAGGAAGTAAGCAAGTCTGTTGAGGTGGTACGGATAACAGACATACCTCTCAACCTCTCAGAGCAAGAAATCTGGATAAAGCCATAAATAAAATTGGGACAAACGGACAATTTTTAAATATTGCTCTTAAAACTTAGAATGTTGATAGAATAACAGGTTCTGAATTAGCATGACTTTTTTTGAAGGATAGGAAGTCTGAAACACAAATGTCTGTCATTATTTTCTAACTTCAATCTTTAATGAATTATCAATAATTTGCCAAAAAAACCCACAATTTTATGAAAAATGGACTAAAAATATGAGGCCAAAATCTGTATAGTTAAGTGGTATGATAACAGAACTGGCATTAGGAGGGGTTGCAGATGATGTTCTGTTAAAAATAGAGCAGGAGGGTCCAGGTGACAGTTCTATTGTTTCATGAGGTGAGATAGCAGACTACCATCCTCAGCACTTCTTCCCAAAAGAGTTAAGTGGAAAAGGAACCAGGTGATATGGTAGGACAGAATGCAGAAGTGACAAAGTAAAAGAGGAAAGCAACCACAAACTGAGAAGGTGTCTGGTTTAGAGGAGGCAGTTAGTGCAGTAATTAAACTTATGCAGCAGTGACAGCAGGCAAAAAAGGAAAGCAGCAACAAACTATAAGTAAAACTGTTTTTAAAAAGAAGAGAATACCAACTGTGCGAATAAGAACAAAAAGGAAACTGTAACAGACACATAGTACGTATGAGACAATTTTGTAATTGATCTGGGTTTTAAAGCTCAAGAAATCCTGTTATACATATTAGGACAGAGAGTTTTTGTGACTTAACACTTGAAAATGATGGACTGATGATCTAATTTATGGAACTGTGCAGCAAAAGGACGGACATATACACGTGAAACAATTATTTGTTTTCTGGTGGTAACTTAAATGTTAAAAAAATGTTACTTTGCAGTTTAAAAGTGATGAACTGGAAATGGAAGAAGATGATGCTACAAATTCATGCAGGGTCTAGGTGAAACTGTTGATAATATTGTGAAAGTTAGAAATGATAAAAAATTATGGAATGGAGGGTGGAGGTTGAAAGTTTTGAAAAGTGAAAAAACAGGGTGAAACACTTGACAAGTGGCTGATCATAGAAAGACATTAAGATATGCTGGCCAGCCTAAATCATGTTTCTTTTCTGGGGAATTTTATAATTGAACTAATGATAGTGACAAAGTACAACGTAACCAGTGTGGGGAGAAAGAAGGTGTGTGCCTGAATGCATGCTGTGTAAAAAAAGGGACACTTTTGGATGGACTGTCAGAAGCAGACAGTAAATAATGAAAAAGAGGAAAGGAAAGAAAATATACATGAGGGAGGACAACAAGAGGCTGGAGGAGAGAGTGAAATAGGTGAAGAAGAAACTGTAGAAGAATAATATGGAAAGGAAAATGAGGGGAGAGGCAGTGCATGTAGTAACAGAGGCCAGGAGAAGGGACTGATATTACTATTTAAGTTCTGGCCAGTGAAAAATCTGATTTTGAGGATCAAGGATTATTTAAACATAAACCCAGGAAATATTAATTTGGGATAAGAGTAAAAATAAGAAAACAAAACATTAAAAATATTTCCCTTATACTTAAAAATATGAGGGATTGAAGTGGCATCAATTCCTGGAAGTAAGTGGTCAAAATCCCTCTCCCCACTGTGTGGCAATACCACAAAACAAATGCCGGTATCCTGTGATGAACAGGCAGTTTGAAAAACAACCCTAAATAAATTCTCAGCATATATATCTATATCTATATATATGCACACACACATATACATGTGTGTGTGTATATGCGTGTGTGCATATGTGTGTCTATAGATATATATATATATATTTATGGATTCAGTTGGTTTGGTCGACATTGGTTTCATCATCCAAATTTGCTTGATGCTTGACTATAGAGACAGCCGACAGATGTGCGAGATCAACGATCCCTGGATAGGGGAATATTCCCTTTCTCTGAGGATTGTGCAGTCTTGGAGTTAGTATACATAATTTGCAGGAGGTGCGGGGGTGCAGCCCCTCCACATGGTGGGAAATTGTTATGAAGCAACCTCAGCACATGTGGACTAGGAAGTCGACATTTCCATTTTCAAGATAGAGTGGTTTACCTTCAGGATGTCTACATTCATGTCAGTCGAACAACTGATGGTAAATCATAAAAAAAAAATATATACATATATATATATATATATATATATATATATATATATATATATATATTAGAATTAAATATACATTTGTTCATGCATGCCTGCCAGACCTGTACAACCATTAGTACATCAGTGAAAAACATTGCCTCTTCCATAAATCCTGTCTCTCTTTACAGATGTTTTTTTTCTTTTCAACATAGCTATGCAAGTGCCAAGTTAGTATATATAAGTAAGGGGGAGGTAATGACTGCAACATGAGGTGGCCTGCAAAAAACATCAAAGCTGTGTTTTTCTATTGAGTTGACTAGTCTATCTGTTGTGACTGATTAGTTAAGTTTGTTGGGTAGTCGCGTGCCAAGGCTCAGCATGGGAAGTCAAATTGTGGATTTTTAATAATTTGGAGGATACAGTAAACTGGATAATAAAAACAGGTGCTGGCTCTGAATCTTTTGGCCGAAAACCTTAACTTGAACTTCTAAATGCACTGTAGCCTTCATTTTGTTTGCAATTGCACCATTACTGCCAGATTTCAATTATTCTGTCAGCCATTTGATTTAATAATCTTTTTATCCTACATATTTTACTTTTTTTCCAAAGTACGACTGAGTCTTTCATATTTCCATTGTTTTTACTTTATATTTATTTTTTTTATCTTTCATATTTTTGATCTCCATGTGTGGAATACTTAACATTTTCTCTGTTAAGCTACTTCATATTTTTCTCTGCAAGTTACTTCATGTGTTGTCTTGCTATTTTGCCATGTACCTAACTCTATGGAAACTGTTCATTAGTATGCTGACCTGAGGCTTGGGCTATAAGTAAAAAGTGTCCCATAACAGCCTAGTCGCTTGGTTAACAAACTAACATACAAATAAATAAATACAGTTCTCTTTTTATCTTATGTTGGCTGTTAACTTCTCCAAGAGAACCCTGTACATCCTAAACTTTTCGGAGTTCGTATTAATGAAGTTATACTTGACGGAAATGTGAATAACTCTTGAAATTTATTTGCAACAGAAAAAGTGTAAATACAAAAATTGTTCAGTATACACATATCTTCAGAATAGTACAATTGCTTACACTGCAACTGTGAATCATGATTTTATAATTTGCAATAACCAAGTGACAATATCTTGATAGTCATACTATGTAGACACCTATAATGTGCGCAAATTGTTTGCATGAATGTTTACTTCAAAATGTGACCTCAAACAAGCAGACTGAGCATGTAATTGGTCATTGTTGGGCCAATGCTCTACCCTGATAAACACATTTAAGTAAACAAATAAAGTCAGCATTAGCCCATGTTCTCTTACTGAGATATCGACAGAATATGAAACATATATTTCTCATAATATGACAAATTAACAAACTGCTACTTCTTTGCAACTGTACTATACAGAGGACAAGTGTGAGTGGAAACTTTATCCGCATTGATACTGACTACAGAATGAATCATCATCCATTATGTTGCCATGGTTTTTTTTTGTTTTTTTTCCCACAGGCTTGGACCAAATTATGAAAAATACTTTTAACTTTCACATCTGAAAATTACACGAATCATACCATCTCTACAGGGGTACTTCATAGAGATCACGTTGAGCTCAGTTTGCTGGACTGATGTCAGCTTCAAAGCAAAAAGGACAGCCACCCCTGGCTCATATTAAGGGGTGCAATTAGCTGATCTCAATTGCTCTTTAGTGCATACATGTATTTAGAAATAAATGCAGATATCACATTTGCAATCAGAACTGAGCGCTGTAGTACTCTGTTTAGTAAAAGGTTTTTTTTTTTTTTGTTATTTTACAGAAAACCCAAGTGCTGTAGCACTCTGTGTGTGGTATAAACTGTAGTAACTACTTGCTACAAATGTAGCAAACAGTTTGCTACAGTTTAAAATAAGAAATAGCTTTTTTTTCTCTTCAAGTTCGCAGAGGGGCATGATCTAGGAATGGCACCAGGTGCAAAAATAAACAACTACACCATTGACCTCACCAAACATACTATCATGTCCCCTTACAAAAAAAATAATAAGTTTCATATCTGAAACATAAAAGTACAGCTGTGTAAAAACATAAAAGTACATTGTGTAAAACCTACCATAAAAGTAGATGTCCTACTGATCACTGCTGCAGTATTCCTGACATAGGGGCTGTCACTGCTGACATCCTGATGGGGTACCAAAACTATACCCTCCCTAGGTTGTACGCCAATGCATGGCCTCAAATTGCATGCACTGGGGTATAAAGACGGATGTACGAGCACTGTTCCCCAGGCTATCTCTAAGTCAGTGATCTGAAGACTACTGAGAAAGGAGAATGGTCAGCTAGAAGGGGTGTAGCTCAAATTGGTAAGAACTCAGGGGGCAGGGGTAGTCACAAGTTTTTGCCTCCATAGGGCAGACTCCCAGCTGAAGGTTCCCTTTGGGATTTTTCAGAGTATAATTTCCTGGTTGTTTTCCTTTGTTTCTGAACTGCCCTTGGGTCCTTTCTAATGAAGGAGATATACTTAGCTGGGTAGTTCCTATGGTATCTAGGGACTGAGGAGAGTATATGTTTGCACTTTTTCATGGTCTTACCTTGGTCTTGGACTGTTTTGAACGAACTGGCTGCCTGAGGGACAAATAGTAAATCTTTGTTTAAGGGCAAATCTAGACTCTTTGATATAAAATCCTCAGGCATAGGCTGACTATGAAGCCATGGGTAGCTACAGATAACAGATTCCACGGCAGATGCCTAATATCCACAGCATCATAACTGCACTTAATGTAGTGTCAAGCGATCTGAGTGGTCTGTAAAAGTAAGCTCTACATCTATTGCTTAGAGTGTGCTGTAGGAAGATCCAAGATAACTTTGTTTAAAGAGTTAAGAACAGAAATCAAATACATTGGCATTTTGGTTTGGTAATTAATTGCCCTAAAAGCAAAGGTAGCAGTGTTGTAAATCTTCTTCTCCTATGTAATCATAGCCCTAGAGGATAGGGCATTAGCACTGGGCAGCTGCTTGGAGGGCTTATATGAAGAGAGAGATACTGCAAAAGGGTTTACCACAGGGTTCTTATATATATACTTCCAAGCCATCTGGGACCCTGTAAAACCTGTGAGATATCTTAGGATTTGGTGGTTGAGAATCAGGTGTGGAAGAGGTGGACTGAAAGCCTTCCTGGAAAAGTACAGTTGTGTACACTTACCATAAATGTACATGTTCAAGTGTATTCACTGTTGCAGTCATTACATTTGGGTTATCTGCCTGCAGGTAGCCCTCAGCCGGCCTGATTATCAAAGTCTTGGGTCCTGCGTCAGATACTGTCTCTTCTTCCATGACATCAGGTAGTCAGGGGTATAAAGCATGTAGCCAATGCCATTACATCAGTTGTTCTTGCCCCAGATGTCAGGTGCCCCCATAATGAGAAGGAATTATATACAAAGTTGCACCTACAACAAAAAGTAAATACACCAGAAAGCTTAAATACAGTAAACAAGAAGAAAGGTATAGCCAATAGAAGTCAGGGGGCTGGAGGGAGGGTAACCAGGACTGCAACAGTGAATATACTCGAACATCTACATTTATGGTAAGTGTACACAACTGTACTATGTTCTTCATGTTTCACTGTTGCAGTCATTACATTGGGTAGATTCCCAAAGCTAAGGAAGGGAGGAGGCAGTTAGAGAGCATTAGGACCAGCTATTACGCCCTACAAGACTGCAGTGGCAAAACCAGCTCTGGATTTAGAAAAAACAGACAAGTGGTAATGCTTGGTGAATGTATGTACAGAGCTCCAGGTAACAGCTTCTAGGATGTCCCTGGTAGGAACACCTCTGAGAAAGGCTGTTGAAGTAGATGCAGCCCTGGTGGAATGTGATCCTATCCCCTGTGGGATAGGTTTTCCATGGTGCTTATAGCAGAAATGAATGCAATGGCCTATCCACTTAGAAATGGTTTGCTTTGAAATGGCCTTCCCCTCTGCCCCTGCAGCAAAGGCAACTAGCAGCTGTTCAGTTTTCCAGAGAAGCTTAGTCCTGTCCAAATAAAATCTAAGTTGTCTCTGCACGTCCAAAGAGTGCAGTATTCATTCTCCTTTGTTCTGTGGATTAGAAAAGAAGGTTGGCAAATGAATGGACTGATTAAGGGCCACACTGGATACCACCTTGGGCATAAAGGAAGGATCGGTCCTGAGGAACACCCTGTCTGCATGGAAGATGATGAAGGGCTCTACTGCCATGAGGGCCTGTAATTCAGGCACTCTTCTTGCTGATGTGATGGCTAGAAGGAAGGCTGTTTTCCAAGAAAGGAATTTCAACTCTGCAGTTGCAGCTGGCTCAAAAGGAGGTACAGTGAGGTTTTCCAATACAAAGTTAAGGTCCCAGGCTGGAGTAGGGGCTCTCCTGGGCAATCTTAAATTTCTGGCCCCTCTGATGATTTGCTTCAGCATGGGGTGAGAGAAGAGGGGTGGCTTTGTATTATAATGTGCTGAAATGGCGCAGGCATGAATTTTAATAGATGAGAAGGAAAGGCCCTTGTGGAGCATCTCTGCTAAGTATTGAAGAATATCCGGTAAGCTGGGCACTGTTGTGCCCATCGCATGAGTCTGGCTCCAGGAACAGTATCTTTTCCACTTTTCAGCATAGGATTTTCTAGTACTAGGTCTCCTTGCCTCCAGAATGACATCCAGCACTTGCTTACTGAAGGATGGTATTGGAGAGCTCAGGTAATTAGCCAGGGTGCAAGGTTCAGGGTTTGAAGCTGGGGGTGCAGAATCTGGCCCTCCTGCTGGGACAGCAGGGAAGGGGTCTGAGGCAGGTGCCATGGTTCCAGCAGTGACATACTATGCAAGAGGGGGTACCAGTGTTGGCGTGGCCAGTCTGGTGTAATGAGACTTGTCCTTGGTTTGTCCTGTTTGATCTTTAGCAGAACTTTCGAGAGGAGAGGCAGAGGGGGAAAGGCATAGACTGAGAGACTTTCCCAGGTGAAGGACAGGGCATCCACTTTCCAAGCTTGTCTGTGGGGAGTTCTTGTGCAGAATTTGTCCAATTGGTAGTTCTGAGGGGAGGCAAACAGGTCTGTCTCTGGGCTCCCCCATTTGTTTCTCAAAATGTTGAATATATTTGGTTCCAGTTTCCACTCGTGTGGGTCCATGAGATTTCTGCTTAAGTCGTCTGCTAGTGAATTTAGCTTGCCTGGGAGGAATTGAGCTTGTAGGTGCACTTGGTAGCTCAAGGCTGTGTTCCACAGAGCCATGGCTAGTCTGCAGAGAGGGTACGAGTGGGTTCCCCCCTGCTTGTTTATGTACCACATAACAGTGGTGTTGTCAGTCTTTACCAATAATTGTCCTGGAAGAATGTGGTCCTTGAAGGCTGTCAGAGAATTCTGTATAGCTAACACTTCTTTTTGATTGATATGTAGGTGCATTCGACTCAGGTTCCATTTGCCCAGAATGCACTGCCCTGCCAAGTGAGCCCCCATGCAGTCTGATGCGTCTGTTGTTAGGGTTTGGGCGGCAGAGGGTAGAGTGAATGGCAGTCCCTTGTTGTGCTAGCAGGCCTCTGCCCACCAAAGGAACTCTGTCTTTATACAAGGAATGATAGGAATCATTGATTCCAGGTCCTGAGAATGTTGACACCATAGGCTTTTTAGATGCCATTGTAGTTTCCTCATATGCAGTCTTGCATATGGAATTAGTAGGATGCAAGAGACCATGGACCCCAGGGCTTGCAGTATTTTCCTTGCAGATAGCTGGGTCTTTGTGGCCACTTGCTTGAAGTAGGCTGTCAAATAAACTTGTTTCTCTGGGGTGAGGTAGGCCATCTGTGAAGTTGTGTTCAAACTTGCTCCCAGGAATACAATTTGTTGGCAGGGTACTAGGTGAGATTTCTTTTCATTTATGGTGTACCCCCGTGAGGTTAGCAGTTTCTTTACAAATGCCAGATGATTTAATAGTATGTCCTGGCTTTCTGCCTGAATTAGACAATCATCCAGGTATGGGTATATTTGAATATTTCTTTGCCTGCAGAATGCAATGACTGGAGCTAGGCACTTTCTGAATACCCTGGGCGCAGTAGATAAACCAAAGGGCAGTGCAGAGAAAGTACAGTTGTATACACTTACCATAAATGTAGATGTTAGAGTGTATTCTCTGTTGCAGTCATTACATTTGGGTAATCCTGCTGGCAGGTTGCCCTCAGCCGGCCTGAATCCCAAAGTCTTGGGATCAGCGTTGGCCGCTGTCACCCCTACACTGACGTCAGGTCATCAGGGGTATAAAAGAAGCAGCCAACGCCATTTTCTTCAGTTTTTCTTGCCCCAGATGTCAGGTGCCCCATAAAAGGGTAGCCAAACATTTTATTATATATATATATATATATATATATATAAATCAATAAATGCACCAATATAAATTTTACCTTCATCTATAAGCAAATACACCACATAGGTTGTATAAATCAGAGAAGGAAAGATAAGATCCATAGAAAAAAGGGGGATGGCGGGAGGGTAACCTGGACTGCAACAGTGAATGCACTCGAACATCTACATTTATGGTAAGTGTACACAACTGTACTATGTTCTTCGTGTTTCACTGTTGCAGTCATTACATTTGGTTACAGTCCCAAAGCTATGGTTGGGAGGCTGTATCTAAACAGCATTAGGAGTGGCTATGAGGCCCTGCAGAACTGCAGTGGCAAAGCCTGCCCTGGATTTAGAGTAGAGGGGCAGATGATGATGCTTTGTAAAGGTGTGCACTGAACTCCAAGTAGCCGCCGCTAAAATGTCTCTGGTTGGTACTCCCCTGAGAAAGGTTGCTGAAGTGGCTGCAGCTCTGGTGGAATGTGGCCTAATGCCCTTAGGCACTGGCTTGCCATGGTGTAAATAGCATAAACGAATGCAGTGGCCTATCCACTTAGAAATAATCTGCCTTGAGATAGCCTTTCCTTGTGATCCTGCAGCATATGCCACTAGCAATTGCTCTGTCTTCCTGAAAGCTTTGGTTCTGTCCAAGTAGAATCTAAGCTGTCTGTGTACATCCAAAAAGTGAAAAATTCTCTCCCCCTTGTTCTGTGGATTTGGATAAAAAGTTGGCAGATGAATAGTTTGGTTAAGAGCCACACTGGACACCACTTTAGGCATAAATGTTGGGTTTGTTCTCAGAGAGACCCTGTATGGATAAAAAATTATGAAAGGTTCCACAGCCATGAGCGCCTGTAGCTCTGAAACTCGTCTTGCAGAAGTAATTGCTAGGAACAGAGCTGTTTTCCAAGATAAAAACTTTAAATCAACAGTAGCAGCTGGCTCAAAAGGAGGCAGGGTGAGCTTTTCCAAGACATAGTTGAGGTCCAATGCAGGTGTTGGTGATATCCTTGGAGGCCTTTAATTTTTGGCTCCTCTGAGGTACTGCTTTAATAAAGGATGAGAATAAATTGGTGGCTCTGTATTGTAATGAGCCGAAATGGCAGAGGCATGAATTTTAATTGATGAAAAGGATAGGCCTTTGTCCAGCATCTCAGTTAAGTACTGCAAAATCTGAGGAATATTTGGCACAGTTGTATCAGTTCCTTGTGCCTGGTTCCAAGCACAGAATCTCTTCCATTTCCCAGCATAAGACTTTCTAGAACTAGGCCTTCTGGCTTTCAGAATGACATCCATCACAGCTTTGCTGAGAGGTGTTTTTTTGTATGACTACATTATCCGCCATGCTGCCAGGTTTAATGTCCTGAGTTGGCTGTGCAGGAGCTGATTGTTTTGCTGGGACAGTAGACAAGGTAATTAAGGTAAGGTCCAAGGTGGGCATAGAGACAAGTTCCTTAGGATTGGATACCAGTACTGGCGGGGCCAGTCTGGAGCAATCAGTATCATCTTTGGTTTCTCCTGTCTGACCTTTAGGAGTACCTTGGGGAGGAGAGGCAGTGGAGGAAAGGCATATACTGATAGGTTTTTCCAGCTGAAAGATAGGGCGTCCACTTTCCATGCTTGTCTGTGATAAGTCATTGTGCAGAATCTTTTTAGTTGGTAGTTGTGAGGGGAGGCAAATAGATCTATGTCCAGGCATCCCCATTTCCTTGTTATCATGCTGAAGACTTGTGGATCCAGCTGCCACTCGTGGGGATCCATGAGGCTTCTGCTTAGTTCGTCTGCCAGAGTATTTTACTTTTCTGGCAGGAATTGTGCCTGCAAATGTACTTGGTAAGTCAAAGCTGTGTCCCACAATGTCATGGCTAGTCTGCAAAGGGGGTAAAAATGTGTGCCCCTCTGCTTGTTTATATACCACATGACCATGGTGTTGTCTGTCTTTATCAGTAGTTATCCCGGATAAAGTAGGTCCTTGAAGGCTGTCAGGGCATTTTGAACAGCTAGCATCTCTTTTTGATTGATATGTAGATGCATTTGGTTTGAGGTCCATGTGCCCTGAATGCATCTTCCTGCCATGTGGGCCCCCCCAGGCATAATTTGATGCATCCGTTGTTAGTGTCTGCCTAGCTGGGGGTAATGTGAATGGCTGTCCCTTGTTCTGATGACAAGCCTTTGCCCACCATCGAAACTCCTGTTGCAGGCAGGGAATGAGAGTAATCATTGTTTCCAGGCTTGGCAATGTTGAGTCCAAACACTTTTTAGGCACCATTGAAGTTTCCTCATATGCAGTCTTGCATATGGAATTAGTAGGATGCAGGATGCCATGAAGCCCAAAGCCTGCAGAATTTTTCTTGCAGATAATTGGGCCTTTGTTGTCAACACTGTGAAGTAGGTAGTCAGTTGCCTTTGTTTGTCTGGCGTGAGATAAACCATCTGGGTAGTTGTATTCAAGCTTGCACCCAGGAATATTATCTCTTGAGAGGGTACTAGTTTTGATTTCTTTTCGCTGACTGTGTACCCTAGGCATGTTAGAAGTCTTTTCACAAATGCCAAATGTTGAAGAAGAATGTCCTTGTTCTCTGCTTGAATTAGACAGTTGTCCAAATAAGGATATATTTGTATTCCTCTTTTTCTGCAGAATGCAATTACTTGTGCCAGGCACTTTGTAAAGACCCTGGGCACAGTAGATAAGCCAAAGGGCAGTGCAGATAATTGGTAATGCATTGAACCAGCCTTGAATCTGAGGTATCTTCTGCACAATTGTCAGACTGGAGCATGCAGGTATGCCTCTTTTAGGTCTAAAGTCACAAGCCAAGCATTCTTGCCCGACATGGGCAGAAGCTGCTGCAAAGTCAACATTTTGAATTTTGTAATATCCAGGAATGTGTTCAGAATAGATAGGTCCAGTATCGACCTCCAGGCCTTGTCCTTTCTGGGTACCAAGAACAGTCTTGAGTAAAATCCTTGTCCCCACTCCTTGTTCTGGTACTTGCTGAATGGCCCCCATGTCCATGAGGGATGAAACTTGTTTTTGTGCCTCTGCCCATTGATTTTCTGGCAGATCTGGCCAGCCGTTTGCCTTTGGCAGAGTATGGAAATGAAATTTGTAGCCTTGTGACACTATATTTAGAACCCATTTGTCCTGGGTTATAATGTGCCAATTTTGAGCAAAAAGTGCTAATTTTCCTTCTAAGGGTGCTGCCAGAAGATAAGTGCTTGGTGCAGGCAGGGGAAAGTCATTGGGACTGCTTTCTGTATGTTTGTGCTTTATCTTCTCCAGCTTTGGAGGTAGAAGCACCCCATTGTTTTGACCTATAAGAACCTTGCGCCTGGGATCTGCCCCTTGGGTGTCTGGATCTGCCCCTTTGAGGTCTGTCTGACACAGGAAAGGATCAATTTTTTGTAGGCCAGTGTCTACTAAACCTAGGTGGCTGTACTTTTAAAAAATCTTTAACAGTTTGCATAGATTTAGCTTTGTCTTCCATTTTCTTTAACACCTCTTCTGCCTTAGCACCAAACAAAGTATCATGCTGTAAAGGTGCATCTAGTAACTTAACTTTAACATGATCAGGCAGATTTTGTTCCTTTAACCAAGCATGCCTCCTAATTACAGAACCCGTAACTGCGGCCCTGCAGGAGGCCTCCAAAGAATCAAAACCACATTGCAAAGTATGCTTTCCAACTTGTTCAGCTGCATGCAATAAATCCTGCATTTCCTTGTTTTCAGCACATTCAGAATTTAAAATCATTTTCTGTTTAAGTAATCCCATGAGATGTTGCTGATACTTGAGCATATGAAACTGACAGTTTAAGGCCCTTATAGCCAAAGTTGCAGGTGTGTAAACCTTTTTTCCCCATCTATCCAGTGCCCTTGAATCTCTGTCAGAGGGGGTTGGGATTTTTGCTGTAGAGGCCTTAACTCCCTTGGGACCCTGTGAAATAGTTTCTGGGTCAGCAGCAGGGTTTTTAAAAAGAAATTTGTGTGAGTCAGGAACCCTGTAATGTCTGTCAGGCTTAACAGGAGCTGGAGGTAAGGAGTCAGGGGTCAAACTAGAGTCCGAAAACACATCATCTACAATGTCTAACACAGGAGGAATGGCTAGAGGCCTGTGCTGTGGTAGTAAAAGGAAATCCCTGAGCCTCTTTTTAGATTCTGAAAAATCTTGGCTTTCCCAGTCAAAATGCTCCCTCATGGTATGCAAGGTATCCCCAAAGGAATAATCCTCAGGAGGGGATGCTGAAGGTATAGATTCTTCAGCATCAGAATCCTCAAAGGGGGAAAAGAATATCCCTGATCAGAAGAGGAATCAGAAGAAATAGAAACCTGATCTGAAGATTCATAGTCAGTGTCTTGCCTAGGCCTCTTATCAGGAGGGGGATGGGAACCCCTGATCAAGGTAATCAGGTCTTCGGCCATCTTGATCATCTGTTTTTTAGGTATAGAGGCCTGTACACGTGGCTCATGCGTTTGTTTCTTTGTTTTAGAAGCTACTTTAGTCTTTGTCTTTGAAGCTGAAGTTGTTTTAATGTAAAGATGTTGTGGTCTGAATACACCCTCAGAAGCCAGTACCTGCTCAGCGGCTCCGGACCCATCTGAGGGATTAGTGTCAGAGGCTCCAATACTTTGAGTATCCAGCGGCGTGGCCGACTCCACGCAGGAGTCGGTAGCGGCCTGCAACTCTAAAGTAGCGGGTGACAGGGGCTGCGAAAGCTCCTCACTGAGAACTGGCGAACCGGCGACTGGCTTAGGAGAAGCTTCGTCGTCAGTTTTGGGCCTCGGTTGTTTTTCTCTATCCTTTTCTTTGCGTTTTTTGTAAACTCCTGTAGTCAGATGACTATCCGACGACATTTTAGGATAATTAAAATGGCTACCAAAATACTTTAAAACAAAATTATACCGATGCTTAATAGTGCGTTGGTTAAATCTAGCACAAAAACGACAACCAGAAACGTTGTGATCAGGGCCTAGGCAAGGAATACAGTAAGAATTAAAATCCTTATGAGGTATGCTTTCCACAAGTAATACAATTATTAACTTTTGCTGACATCGGTCTGGAGCAGGAAAAAAGTTTCCCCAACAGGGTACTTAGCTTTACTGAAGACTTCGGTTCTGAAACTCAAACACGAAAATTTCAGGAGTCGGCCGACCGGCACTTGCGAACTGCTTCTGCTTCGGGCACTGCGTGGCAAGAAAGACCGAAGAAAATGGCGCTGGCTGCTTCTTTTATACCCCTGATGACCTGATGTCAGGGAAGGGGTAACACTGGCCGACGCAGGACCCAAGACTTTTGAATTCAGGCCGGCTGAGGGCAACCTACCACCAGGATTACCCAAATGTAATGACTGCAATAGTGAAACACGAAGAACATCTGATAGTGCATGTAGCCTGCTCTGAAGCGTAGGTATTTTCTGCAAGATTCCCTTATTGGAATGTGCAGGTAAGCTTCCTTTAAGTCCAAAGTTGCCAACCAGGCATTTTTGCCTAGCATGGGAAGCAGCTGATGAAGAGTCAGAATTTTGAATTTTGGGATTACCAAAAATGTGTTTAGAATAAAGAGGCCCAGGATAGGATGCCAGGAGTAGTCTTTTCTGGGTACCAGGAAAAGTCTTGAGTAAAAACCTTGTCCCCACTCTTCTGCTGGGACAGGATGAATTGCCCTGATACTTAGAAGACAGAGAACCTGCTGTTGAGCCTCTGCCCACTAATTTGGGGGTAGGTCTGGCCAACCATTTGGGGTTGGTAAGGTGTGGAAGTGGAATCTGTATCCTTGGGAAACTATTTAAAACCCATTTGTCTTGGGTAATGAATTCCCAGTTTTTTTGCATGCAGGGCGATCTTTCCCCCTAAGGGAGCAGACAGTTGAGCAGAGCTTGGAAGGTTTAAGGTTAAGTCATTGCGACAGTTTACCATAGGGGGGTGCCTTACTACTTCCAGCTTTGGAAGTGGGAGCCCCCACTGCTTAGGCCTGTGTGTACCTTGAAACTGTAGCCTAGGTGGTCTGCTGTTCCTGGGTTTGGACCGAGAAGGCCTGGAAGAGACAGGAAAGGACCAAATCTTAGAAGGCCAATGCCTACTAAATCTGGGAGGCTGTACTTGCAGGAAATCTTTAACAGTTTGCATAGATTTAGCATTTTCCTCCATCTTTTTAAGTACTTCTTCTGCTTTGTTGCCAAACGAGCGGTCTTGGTTTAAGGGAGCATCCAGTAATTTAGCTTTAACATGATCTGGCAAATTTTGCTCCTTAAGCCAAGCATGCCTTCTATGAACAGACCCAGTGACAGCAGCCCTGCAAGATGTTTCTAAAGAGTCAAACCACATTGCAAAGTATGTTTACCAACTTGTTCAGCAGAATGCATTAAATCCTGTAATTCTTTATTTTCAGCACAGTCAGGAATCAACATCATTTTCTGTTTAAGTAGCCCAATAATACGCTGCTGATACTTTAGCATATGAAACTGGCAGTTGAAGGCACAGGGCCCTTGAATCTCTATCAGAGGGTGTAGGGTTTTTGGCAGTAGTAGTCTTAATGCCTTTGGGTCCCTGTGAAATGGTCTCTGGGTCCACGGTAGGATTCTTAAAGAGGAACTTGTGATAGTCAGGTACTCTGTAATACCTGTCAGGCTTCCTGGGAGCAGGAAGTAAAGTGTCTGGGGCCAGGCTAGATTCCAAGAAGGCATCATCTACAATGTCCAGTAAAGGAGGGATACCTAAGGGCCTATGTTGAGGTAGGAGTAAGAATTCCCTAAGACTCTTTTTGGAGTCGGAGTAATCCTGGCTTTCCCAGCAGAAATGCTCCCTAAGAGTGTGCAAGGTTTCACCAAAAGAAAAATCTTCTGGAGGGGAAGCAGAGGGTATGGAGTCCTCTGCATCAGAATCATCATAAGTAGATAAGGGCAAATCCTGGTCAACAGAAATTTCAGAATTCTGATCAGAACAATCAGAAGGAAAATCAGTTCTAGGTCTATTAGAGATAGAAGGCTAGCTTCCCCTAATTAGAGTAATAAGGTCCTCAGCCATTCTTATCATTTGTTTTTTAGGCATATTGGCCTGACCATGTGGTTTGGACGTCAGTTTTCTAGGATTGGGTCGAGTTTTAGGTCTTGAAGAAGAAGATGGCATCGATTTGAAATGCAAGTCAGTAAGCATGAATACACCCTCAGAAGCCAGTCCCTGCACAGTGGCTCCGGACCCATCCAAGGAAGAGACATCTGCAGGTTCCATAGTCGAAGAAGCATCTCGCAGCATACTGAACTCCGAATGGGTCTCAGTAGAGGCCTGCAAATCTGAGGTAGCCTGTATCAGGGGCTGTGAATGCGCCTCACTGAGTCGCAAATTGGCGACTAGCTTAACGGAAGCATAGTTGGCAGCTTTGGACATATGCGGTCTGTCTCTGTCTTTATCTTTACGTTTTTTAGGAATATCAGTAGTCGGATGGCTTACTGAAGCCATTTCTGGATAATTAAACCAAGTACTGAAATAGTCTGATGCAAAAATGAACCGACGACGAACAGTTTGAGGATTTAATAAGGCACAAAACCAACAGCGAGGGACGTCGTGGTCTGGACCTAAGCAAGGAATGCAGTATGAATGAAAATCTTTATGAGGTATTTGCTTTCCACAAGTAATACAATTGTTAACTTTTACTGACATTGGTTTAAAGCAAGAAAAAGGATCCCCAACAGGGTACTTAGCTTTTTTGAAGACTTCGGTTCTGAAACTCGAAAACGAAAATTACAGGAGTCGGCCGACCGGCACTTGCGAACTGTTTCTGCTTCGGGCACCGCGCATCAAGAAAAACTGATGTAATGGCATCGGCTGCATGCTTTATACCCCTGACTACCTGACATCATGGAAGAAGAGACAGCATCTGATGCAGTACCCAAGACTTTGATAATCAGGCCGGCTGAGAGGTACCTGCAGGCAGATAACCCAAATGTAATGACTGCAACAGTGAAACATGAAAAACATCCCTTAAGCACAGGAGGGACAGGGAAGCAGCATGATTACCCATCTTCAAGAGGGTGTAGTACCTCTTCTGAACATCAGAAATCTGTGTGCATTGCCAGTCCAAGTGTTTCATCATGCTCTGTATAGTTTCCCAAAATAAACCTCCTTTATAGGGAAATCTGGTGTTCAGGGTGTTGCCTTCATCAGAAGAGATTTGTCATGGAGACTGCTGCTGACAGGAATAGTCCAGGGAATGGTCAGAGTCATAGTCCTGCTACTTATCAGTGGAAAAGGAAAACAGATTACGTTTAAGAGGAGTAGCCTGTGGTTATGGAGACCTGAAGGAGGGAGGGCTTCAAAGATGTAATCACTCTGAATAGCCCTTACGAAAAATCCATCCACTCCTTCTCTCTAGATGTTGGGGGGAGACCATATGCTTGGTCTCCTGATTTTTCTATCTAACATCTGCCTGGACGACACATGGCAGATCAGAACCATGTTTAACCTCTATTAGAGAGCCTGGAATTTCTTTAACTACAATTTGAGGGATGCCACACAGTCCTTCCAAAATGATAAGATGTGGTTCCTCAGATATATCAGCAGTCTGCAAGGCATGTGGTTCCTCAGATATATCAGCAGTCTGCAAGGCCTAAGGAGCCATACTAGCCTGCCATGGGATCCTGGTAGTGGCCAACTGAAAAGTAGCCTGACGTACTGCAGGGTCTGAAACCATAGCGGGTATGTCAGAGTCAGAAATATTGGACTGCTGATCCGCTCAAGGCCTCTTACATTTTTTCTCTGCAAAGGAGGGATGTCTGATGAAGCAGAATTAGCCATCTGGGATTGGGCCAAGCATTTAAGATGCTGGGTCTTGAGGAAAGTCTCGAGAGTAGAAAGCCTAGACAGAAGGGTTTTTGGACTGAACGACTAACTGACAGAGCAAGGTTTGTGATCATGCTCCAGTCTTAGGCAAAAAGAGACACTTCGTATTCTAGTCCTTGTACAGAATCTGCCTACTGCAGTCACACTTACCCTCCTAGCTGACACCTACAAATTTAAGAAAAATTTGAAAACAACAAAGAAGGTTCTCCAATGGTGCACTTATCTGGATAGACAGAAGGAGCAAAAGTACCAATGACTAAACAATGAACAGTCTGATGGATGCATGACCTGGTTTTGGCTGGCAGAGAGACAGTCTAAGGAACCAAGCTCATACATCTATCTTTACACCCCAATGCATATGAGCTGAGGTCATGGGTCGGATGTACACCTAGGGAAAGTAAAGCTTTAGTACCAAGTCTGGACATCAGAGGTGACAACCCATACATCAGGTATACTGCAAATGTGATTTCAGTCGGGACATCATATCTCTGCAAGTATGTTCAACAAAGGTCATACACTGGGTCAAAACTGGACACATTTTGCAGGCTTCAAAATGATACCCCTTCCTTCATGTTGCCATGCTCTCTTACAGACATACTGACACTGATATGAAAAACATCATATTTCACATACCTGAAACATAAACATACCATTATATCTCTGCAGCTACACTATCTAGTGGTATGTGCTGTGGCCACAATGGCCAGAATGATGTAGTCTTCAAAATGCCTAATATATCATGCTGTCACACACCCTTACAAAGATATTGGCATAATTTTCATATCTGAAACATAAAAAAGCCATTAATATTTGCAGGTTTGCCAGACAAAGGTCATGTATTGGTTGAGTTTATTCATACTGATACTGGCTTCAAAATGATACACCATTTATCAAGTTGCCATACTCTGATACAGAGATATTAAAACCAATATGAAAAATAGCAATTTGCATCTCCAAAAGATAAACACATTATTTTAACTTCTCACTCACTAAATGGCTCAACAACAAAAAGCTACTCTAAAACTAAATGGCAACCCCCCTCCCCAAATTCATTGCTTATACAAGACCACCTTAAGAGCACCACTGAACAGGTTAACTCCTTCAGTTAAATGGACATATGGCTACACCCCACTCAACTTCCACCAGCATCTCAGTAATATCTGGAAAAAGATAAACTCCCTTCTCTTTTGGCCAACAAAATTTCTCATTTCCTTTCCTGTCAAAACAGAAATGCCATAGGCAAAGGTATTTTACTACCTCAACTTGAACATTGCCTCCCTCTTGTGGCAGCTGCCAACAAAAGAAACTCATCCACCATCTAGACAATCTCAAACTTCATCTGCCTCTTCATCACTCTCTCCCTAAAATTATTTCCAAAGCATTTGGCTGCCTGTTCAACAGTAAGCCAACCTACTCCTTGAGTCTCAAGTTTTCAGACTCCTCGGCAAAATTCTTGCCAAACACTTGTCTCTAGCTTGCTTAGACAGGCTCCTTCTTCCAATCTTATGAGACAGAGTCACTCAGGACATCTTCTGCAAGCACCAAAACAAGAGTTAATTATTCTTACCATTCCTTTTCCATCCTTGGTCCCAGACTTTGAGAAGATCTTCCGTCCCACCTTAAAGACATTTCTAGTTACTCTTCCTTTTGGGCACAACTAAAGGACCACCTCAAGTCCCAAACTTTAAATAAGTGCTCTTCATCAGGTCACATCACATAGTCTCCCAAAATCTCCTACTTGATACTCCTATTTTTTTCACCTTAGTCAGTTTTCTAACTTCTAACACTCACAATAGACTACTCCCTCATTTGTAAACACTGTACAAAATAGTTTCTGCTGAGTACCTCCCTTTTTATAATTTTTTACTTGTTACATTCATCCTTACTTTATCATATTTAGCATGCTTAACCAACCTTAATGTCTTATTAAAGTTCATTTATTGTACATTTTTTCCCTTAATATGTGTTCTCACTCTAGCCAGAGACTGAAAATAGTCCACTGGGATTATTGCTCTATCTCAGATAAGCAAATCAAAGTAAAGAAATAAATACACAAACAAACAAATAATATTTCTGCAGCTGTCACAGATAGAGGACATGTACTTGAACCAACGTACCTAGACTGATATAATCTTAAAAATATTTCCTCATATATCATGCTGTCATGTTCCATTGCAAAGATGATGGCACAAATATGAAAAATTTCCCCCATATTGTGACCTCACTAGCTCTCTTTAAGAAGAACCGGGACAACTGGATGGGAAACAAAAAATATACCCCTGGGATCCCACCTGTGTCCCTGCTGGACAGGGAAAACAGGTGCTGACTTTGTGGGAACATAAGTGAAATTCTTGTCTAGGCTTACAAGGGCCAGCGGGCCAATAGCCTAGTATCATCCTATGAATCTAAATATAATTTTCATTACGGCAGACCTTATATGTCTTCCCCATTGCCCACCAGCAAATCCCAGTTCTCTGGATTCTACAGTAGTCCGTTAGTGCCTCCCATTTCTTTCTTAAACCTCTAGTGGTTCCCCCTGCACTCCTGTGTCCCATTTCCCCCATATTGTGACCTCTCCATACCACTCACATTACTTCTTCCTCTTGTTTTTTCACATTTTGTCTAGCTTCTCAAGTTTTTCTTCCATTCTTTTAACGCACAGTAGGTTCCACAGACTACAATGCAATGATAGAAGAAATAATGGATTACACTGGGGGTCCGGGGAATGTTAGGCTTCAAGAAACCACATGGTTCTGCAAGCTATAAACTACATTTTAGATCTCTTTTCCAAAATTCTGATCCAATGATGGCCTGAACAAAAATCTTGACTAAAGAAAGAAATTTAGCCTTATTTACATTCAAGAAATAAGTTGTGAGCGAGCCTTAATGTTCAAAGCTGACAAAACAGAATCTCTCAGTAAACTGAGAAGAAAAATGCTTGCAAGAATAGATAAAGCATGTCTTTGGATACTGCCTACCTCTCTGCCACCTCAAAAAATCAACTTTTATGCACCCTTCTGGCATTAGATTTTGATGAAGGTGAAAGAACAAATGGCCACAGTCATGTTTTCAACTTGTTCTGTCATACATACACACAGTATGCCTTATGACCACACCCCTAAAATGCAGCTACCTTGGGAGGGGAAGACAGCAAGAGTCAAGTGAGATAAGAGTATTCTTCCAACAGAAGAGGGCAGATTGGGATTACCCAAGTTGAAGGGGTATTTCAGAGCAACACAGTTAAGGCTCCTATACATAGCACAAGCACAGAACTATAATTCAAAGTGGAAAGAGATGATGATGAAACAAGGTGGGGGGGAGGGCTTAAGTAACATGGAGAGACTGGGATTTTGGATGCAGACCTTTACGGAGAACAACAATAATCATACAGAATATTATATTCATAAAGTATCAGAAGGTCTTCTAAGAACTAAGCCAACATGGGACTGGAGAAAGGAGATTCTGCTGAAAGGGATGACTGCAATTAGGGATACAGACAATAGGCAAGAGGAGGTGGGAATGTATTGAAGAAAACAAGCAAAGGAACCAAGGTACTCGGAGCAAATAACTAGAGAGGGAAAGGTAATAGAATGGGAAGATGCCAAAAATTTACTTGGACTGCAGGCTAAAGACTGCTTTCCATATCAAGGATTGATATCAGAGTATGGGTAAAGAGAAAGAAATAGGGGGGTCCTAAATGAAAGACCAGCACTGGTAGAGTTCTTAGTAGAATATAGAACAGTGGTTGCCATTAAGAAAGGAATAATTATAGAGCATATAAAATATTGCATGCTAACTTTAAGAATCAATCAGAGGAGGAGAATCAATCAGAGGAAGTTAGGAAGGACTGGGAAGAGAGATTGGATAAGCAATTCACAAAGGAACAATGTGGGGATATATTTATGTCTCCCAAATATGCAACAAAATCTAGAAGACTTTGGATAGTTGCCTGGAAGTGCTTACATAGGTATTGTTATTCCCCAAGCAGACTTCAAATAATTTTTCCTTAGGTAGACAGCAAATGTTGGAGGTGTGATGGGGCAGAAAGAGGTAACTGGGGATATATTTTCTAGGAGTGTAACGAGTTGGTAAACTTTAAATATTCCCTGCAGACTGCTCTGTCGGAGATGCTGGGTGAGCAAGTTGGAGTGACTAAGGAAATAATTTTTTGAGCTATGATACAAACTCGGAATTGCCTAGACATAATAAGGTCTTGTTGAGTCTAATTATGGTGGCTGCCAAAAAGGAAATTACTAGAAAATGGAAATCAAAGTCTAAACCAACTTTACTAGAAGTAAAGAAGATAGTAACAGTGCTAAAACAACTGGAATTGGGATCTTTAGAAAAGGTAGGAGCAAATTACAGAGGAAAAAATGGGAACTGTGGGATCAATATATACAGAGAAGGAACAAGGTTTAAAATATGAATGAGGTGTGTAATGGTTGACAAACAATGACTGGATATGTTAAAAGTGATGTATTATGTTTGCAGATACAGTTGTGTCACACGGTTTGGAATGTATAATGTTTGCAACTGATATTGTGTCGCTATGGTTTATTGTCATTTATATTAATGTAACATGGCCTATGTCATACATAATAATTTAGTAAAAATGTTTCTTGTTTAAAAAAATGCAGCTATCTTCTCTGTATCCCTCTGAAGTCAGATGAAAGTACGAAAACAAACTACCACAGTATCATATTTCAGCTTATTTCTCTAAGATGTATCTATATCTCTATCTATCTATCTATATATATATATATATATATATATATATATATATATATATATATATATATATCCACCAATCCATCCTCAACTCCTTTTCCTATTTTTGCACATGGGGTCGGAGTGTCATTTCAACAGTGAAAATCATCTAGAGCCAAGGTTTACACTGCCAGGTGGCTATCCCTGCTGCTGTAGTTCATCTGTACCATATGCTTGCACACACACACACACACACACCCTCATACCCTGGGCCAATTTATAGTGTCCATCCACCTGCTACATATCTTTGGAATGTGGGAATAAACTGAAGCACCCAGAGGAAACCCACGTGAACACAGGGAGGATATGTAGAGTCTGCACATAATTCACCCCAGCCGAGAACCGAACCGGGAGAACCTCTTGTTGTGAGAGGATAAAGCTAACCACTTCACCACTGTGCTGGCATATATATATATATTTTTATTTTATTATTTTTTTTTTTATTTAACATTTGTTGACCGGGAATGTCCGACTAGGTTCCACAGAGCCTGTTTTCAGCGGAGGCCCGGGGAGAAACGCTCCAGATATATATATATATATATATATATATATATATATATATATATTGGTCTACTTCGGAAGACTGAAATACCACAACACTGAATTACACAATCCTGAGACAAGAAGGCTGAAACAAAACCGAAGTCCTGGAACACTGACTGAGAATTCCAGGTAAGTAAACACTTGGTCACCATCCTGAATTTTGCCCCTTACCCCCACGTTAGTGCGACCTCAGAGCTGGTATATTTAGTCAGGGTATCGGGGGCGAAGCCCCCCACATTGGTGGATTTAATTTGCTGCGGGTTTAATTTTATACTTTTTTGGACAAGTGGTTACTTACCTGGAGTTTGCAGTCAGTGTTCTGGGATGTCGGTTTTCTGATGTTGTTGGCCTTCTCGTCTCGGGATTGTGAAAGTTGGTGTTGTGGTATTTACGTCTTCTGAAATACATATATATATATATATATATATATATATATATATATATATATATATATATGTAGCATGCCTCCTTATCCCTACACCCCAAAAGACATCTGATGCCTGATTGTGAGTAAAGTGAAAAAATTATCACAGTAATATATTCCCACTTGTTGCTCCTAGACAGTATGTTACCCCTCCAAAAGCAGCAATAACTTTCTATGTAGAAAACTCTCACACTGCTTGCTTTCATCCATCCATCCAGTGCTATAGAATCTTGTCTCACTCCTACAGATGATGACATCCACAAAGTGTACTAGGCAAGTGGGAAATAGAAGTAGATTGACATGGCTTTGTCCTGTATCGCATGCACACACACACACACACACACACACACACACACACACACACACACACACAAATTAGATTTGCCATGTTTTGGGGACTGTGGAAAGAAACCAGCATACCCAGTGAAAACCCATGCAAACAGAGGGAAGACATGCATACTCCAGGGAGAAGGCATATTTGTTTTAATCTCTCTTTAGCAGAAACGAACCAAAGAACCATTTGCTGTGAGGTGAAAATGTTACTCACTGCGCTACTGTGCCACCCTATAAAGGAGGAGTTTCAATTTACCTAGTGCAGGTCTTTAGAATGTTAAATGAAGGCAGAGATACCTGAAATCTGCACAGAGACAAGAAGAACATGAAAACTCCACATAGAAGAAACAACAGTCAAGAAGTCAACTAGAGAAAAAAACTACTATGAAATGGCAATGCTATCAGCTGTTTACACACACAACCTGCCCAGACCACCCAAGTCAGCTACTTACTGTATACCATCCCGAGGTCTGACTGTGATGGAAAGTGAAAGAAATTGCAGCCAATTTGTTACTCGTAAATATACCGTAACACTTTCTGCAAGCACACATTCAAGCATAAGATACAGCAAAGAGCACTGTATAACGCCTTCAGCAAATACAACACAGTGTCCAAAACTGAGTCGGCTGAACTAGATCCGTAACTATTTAACTATAATAAAAAACAAAAGCAGAGAATTCAGTTTTATTCACAGCCTGCCCTATTACCTAGAAATTATAGCCACTTCCTTTATGGTGTCATCTCCGATGTCTGATCTATGTGAAAATGGTCAAAGTAATGTTTTCTAAGTTAGTTACACACACACACACACACACACACACACACACACAGAGCACATATAGAATCCAAAGTAAAATATTTTACCTTACTTCATACAAATGCACACAAGTCTTGCCATGATCAGATTAATGAACATTTACCTGGAGCAAATGACAACAGACTCGGTCACTTTATATCCACAGACAGCCCCTATACCCAGCAGTTATATCCTCTTTTTTGACTGTGTACACCTTAGATATCCAATTATGATAAATATAAAAACCATGGTAATGTATTTCAACTTTATTTCACAAAACATTAGCCACTGTACAGTATTCCACCTTGTTTCACACAAATAAACATTAGTCCCATAAAGCTAGAATAATGACTATTTATATGGAGCAAATAGTAGCAGGCTTAGTCACTTTTTATCCACAAACAGCCCTCATACCCAGCAGAAATACTTTGTCTAGAAAAAAAATCAAAACCTCAGACTGAATTATGAGATGGAAGCTAGCAGACTGACTACTACTTGGTGGTGACATCATCTCAGACAACAGCAGTAGTTATTGGATCCAGAAGACTGTTGAAATACTTGAACAGCAGCAAAAAACAAACTTATTCCAACTCATTCAAGCCAATAGCACCTTTTCTGTATACTTCCAGTTAATATCCATAGCTCCTTGGCATGTCCAATCTTTTGTTAGTCTGGTTCTTTAACTAACAAAATGTAAATTACTAAATTTAAATAAAATAATAAAAGCTAATCTTATCAGCTAATAATAGGAAGTATTAGAAAGGGCAAGGAGTAATTAAAAAAAACATTAAGATTGTTATTCTAAGATGTTCTGCTTTAGAGCAATTAATCTCTGACAATTATTCATGTTTTCATATTTATATTCACATTTTCATAACTTAAGAGACCTGTATGCTCCTGAGGGATATGGTGTGAAATGCCCTGGTGGGAGATGGGAAAACACATTGCCAATGTCTATTTATATCCCACTATACTAGAGATACTGCTAGTTGTACATTACTAATTATGAAAATAATCCATATTTTCATATGTACCTAATACTTCAAAAAACAAGTGACTTATAAACTATTGCATGGCATCAAGAAAAACCTTAGATGTTGAAGGAAATTGTCATTGATAGTTGTACAATAACTACACCTCCTGTGAGACATTCAGTGTTATTTATATTGCTGACTATGCAATCATGTATAAGTTTTCATATTTCTGTAAATATCTCAATAAACATGCATGCGGAGAGGAGTTTCCTGCTGCCATGTAAAAACTTATGTCTGGTTAACACAAGCTCTCTATCTGTAGGTTGTAAAGTTTATGAGATAAGACAAACTGATTGTGAAAGTTTAGCAAAAAAATAATAATAATTATGGGTTTATGTGCATTATAATATATTACAGAATTAATATAAAGCTTATGCTGTTATCACTATAAAGAACTCTTATTAACTGATTGCTATGTGTACAATTTCAAGAATTTTTGTCGTTCATGGAATATTTATATTTATCTTATGATTTTTAAGTTTGTTTTTCAGAAAATGTTTTGGAAAGAAATGATGCGGTTAGGCTGCTAGATGTGTGAAACTCCACACCAAACAGATGTTAACAAGTTAAATACTGTCTTATTTCTCTTATTTCTGCCTGCAAAGGCAATGATCAGTCACATGTAATCACCAAACATATATGCGGCAGAAGCACAGAAAGATTCACTTAGCTAATTCCAGGGAAATCTTCAAATGTGAAGACCAAATTTTGAACAGGAACAATTATACTTTAAAAAGTAAGAAATAAGAATAGGATTGATTTTTAACTCATCAACACCTATGTGATATGGAATGTCATACCTCTTGCAGCCTAACAAATTTTGCATTCCAGAGCATTTTCTGAAAAATAAATTTAAAAATCATAAGATAAATAAATGTAAGCATTTTGTATACAACAAACATTATTAAGACAATACAAACAGCAATGTTATTTGCAAAAAGTTTTCTTTACAGTGATAGTAGTGACAGCATTTATAGTTTTTCTATAAATGTTATGTTATAATATACACCAACCCAAAATTATATTTTGCTACACTTTCACAAACTGTCATATCTTGGAAACTGTGCAACCTAGACATGTATTGTTAGAACATTTTTGTTAACCAGACATAATCTTTTACACGAAGACAAGAAATTCCTCTGTTAGTGCATGTTTATTGGGATTTTTACAGAAATATGAAAATATATACTTAATTCTGCATAAATAACACAGAATATTTCTCAAAATGTGCAACTTACAGTGCAACTATCAAAGCTGGTTTTCTTCAACAACATCTAAGATTTCACCTGAAGTCATGCAACAGTTTGCAAGTCACTTGTTTTTTGAGGTATTAAGTACACATGAAAATAATGTTTATTTTCATAATTATTACCAAATAACTAGTAATATTTCAGGTATGCTGTAATATAAATGGGCATTGACAGTGAAGTTTCTTGTCTCTCACTTTGGCATATCATACCATATCTCTCAAAAACATGTAGGGTTCACCATCATGAAAATAGGAACATAAATATGAATAATTAGTGACAGACTGATTAATTTCTCTACTGCAGGACATCACAAACTAATAATATTAGTGTAATTTTGTTAATAATTCCTTGCCCTTTCTAATACTGCCTATTATTAGCTGGTAAGTCACTTGGTTGAAGAAGCCAGACCCAAAAAAGATCAGGACACCATAAGGAGCTATGGATGTGAAGTGGAAATATACAAAACGGTACTATAAGCCTGAATTAGTTAAAGTACAATAGAGAGTCGATTATCCGAACTAACTGGGACCTAGGGTAGTTTGGATAATCAAATATATAATTGAACTGGGTAAAAAACTTCTAAAATCTTGTTTTTTTCTGCATGCAGGAATACACTTTTCAACTATTCAGCCATCCCAATGGACAATAAAGAATATTTTTCATGCATGAGCTGGCTACAAGCTCAAAAAACATGCTCAGGCAAATACATATAATGTTTACGTTTTCAGACTATGCTTTTTCCCATCCGAAAACTTTGGAAGGCTGGTTCTGATAACTGACTGTTTTGATAATCAACGTTCGGATAACTGACTCTCTATTGTATGACTGTTCATACATTTTATTGCAGGCACATGAATGCAGTACTTAAGCTCAGCTAGTCAGCACCGTCTCGAAGTGCATTTAAGTGAAAATGAAGAGGTATTAAGACTTCTATACGCAGCATGAATAAATTCATGGTTTACTCTTAGTTGTATCTTTCTGTCTAAACACTTTTATTATTTTATTTAAATTTAGTAATTTACATTTTGTTAACCATGTTAGCTCTACTAAACGGTATACATAGTATTGTTAACTGCAGATCTGGGGACACCTCCCCAGTTATAATATTCACTGTAAATAACACAACTTTGAATAATAAATGGATACATCTGTCTCAAATTTCCTTCTTATTTCCTGATTTCATTCATGGATAGAGGATTTTGAATTTCTCTACATACTTCATCAAAAGTACTTTTTCTAGGACTTTGTCACTCGGAATATTATGTTCTTATTGATATATTAAAATAATTTTGTGGAAAACAATCTTCATAGTGTCCCTGAATCAGCTTTCTTACAGACTAACTGCAAACATTTTGTCTTGCTACAGTAGAGGGAAGGATAGTAGATGGAAGTAGTACCCTTACTGACATTAAAGGAGAAATGCACCAAAAAACTACAAAACATATGATTTTTAGAATATCTTAAACTTTTCTGCATTACTAATGTCCCTGTATCAATGAAAGTGTAAACTGTTGTCTAGTGTGTTATACTTCAAAATGGCCTGAAAGGGGGTTGCCATGCTGTGTGATGCGGTGCCTCTGCTGGCTCATCTAGCATCTGGTGCTATTCCTGGATCTGGCACCCCTCAACTGGAAGCTGAGGAGCAAAAATAAATAAAAGGTATGTTTCCTCTGATCTTGCGTTCCTCACCTCTGACCTTTCTGAGAAGTGCCATGTCCTCTGTCCCAACCCCCCCACCAATTCTAGATTGAAGAGAGAGAGAGAGAGAAAAAAAGGTTATGATGTTTTAAAATACTGTAGCAAACAGCTACAATGTAGAACACATCCACACACAAAGAGCTGAAGCAAGCACTTCAGTCCTGATCACAAAAAACAAAAACAAAAAAAAAAACAGAAAAACAGTAGAGCAGTGTTGGAATTCACTTCCATACTAGCATTTCAACTGATACCGCTAGTCACTTCAGTCCTGACCATAAAAAAATATATCAAAAATCTATAGCAGCTGAAATGGCACTTAAATGGTGGCTATAGTATAAAGCCTGCATTAAAGTTGAATACTAGAAGTTGACTGTTCCTTTAAATTTTTGAATGATGTGATTTCGGAATGTGATCAAGAGAGGTTATTTAAATATTTGCTACTGCATTTTATGGCTTTATCTGACTTGAAAAAACATTTTATGTAAAAGCTTGTCATATTTTTAATTTGGTGCTATTAAAACTAGATTGTTTTATACCACCCTGTTCTTTTTTTAAGCCACCTTATATTTTTGATATTTTGCTTGTTTAGCTGGTCTCGGAGTTTACCTGCTTGAACTACCATTTTCTGGAACACACACCACAAAAAAAATAAAAAGAAAAAATAGAAAAACAGTATAGCAGTGTCAGAATTCACTTCCATACCAGCACTTCAATCAATACTGCACCAATGACCATTCTGACGATTGGGCCCCCTAACACCTTCTGCCTGGGGTGGCTGCTCCTTTTGTCCCAGCCTAGTTATGCTTCTTCCCCGATGTCATTTTACAGTGGTTCTCACTGAGAGTATTCTGACGTCCTGCTTTTTGACAGTCAGTATCCGTCATTTTCCTTATTTTGCTTCTTTTGATTTTGTTACTGCCATCTCTCTAATACAGCACTATAAGGAACATTTGAATGTCAGGCTTGAAAAATCTGAATTGGTTGTTGTTTTCAAAGTAAGAACTGTACCTCTAAGTCTCTGTGTGGGAAACCTGACAACTGTAATTAATAGGTGCTACGCAAGATGTGCTGGCTTCTGTTACTTTCACAGATTTTTAAATTTAGTTAGCATTACTGAATTTGATGTTAATCACTCCTCCCCCAACTCACTGACATGCCGCCATCAAACTCTGAATATAATGCATAATTGCTGTAACAACTGCTAAGCAAGGTAACATTCACTTTTGTGGAAATTGTGGTGTAGAAAACTGATAAATCAAACAATAACAAAAACTCAGGACAAAAATATGAAAATATTTTCCATCTGTATGGAAATCTTTGGGTTTCATTAAGAGAAAGTCAACTAATTTGTGATAAAAAGAAAAAAAAACATAATGAACAGTTATAATTATCTCATTCATTTTCATCTTAAAACTAACTTGAAGTACTTGCATTTGCTCAGACTCAGAACTGTAACTCAAGGCAGAACCATCTATCTGAAGTATGACGCTAGTAATCTGCCACTGATAAAGCACATTTAAATTCCTGTGTTTAGGAGCTGACTCACTAATTACTTCACCCCTACCCCATGATGTAACAGAAGATGAGACAAGCACAAAGAAAATACGAGATTTTACAAAAAGACAAAGATAAACAAGTTGAGGTATAAAGCAGGTAGAATAATTATTAAATGATACTTTCTATGTATGTGTCACTTTCAGTGTTGGATTACTTATGATCATAGGAAATACAAGGCAAATGAATTTTGCAATCATTTATGCCTTGCCAGTAACCACTCTCAAACTGAACCTCCCCTCTCCAGGAGGGTCAGACCAGTCAAGCCAGTGGTGAATTTGTGAATATCCATCCAGTCGTCCAGTTCTCATTTGAAGGATAATAATGTATTACAATACTATTCCAGAGGTGGGAAGGTATTGTGTAATGAACCTTGTTCGCCACTTTGTTTTATTTCTCTGCTGGTGAAGATTTAGATCACTTGTTCAGGTATTTGTGTAACTACTCGATCTATGGAGATACAAAAGACCTAGGACCACTAGGCCCTCAATGGCTTAGAAAGCAAGGCATAGATCTTCCCACAGCAGTCTGTAAGATGCTAAGTAAAGGGACAGTGCCTCCAGTCTTTTCTGGTAGCTTCTGTTTTTTAAGCCAGTAATCTTCTTAGTTAGGAATCCTTGGGGTCTTTCTAATTATTTATTTACTTATTTGCACTTGTTTACCGGGATGGTCCAGCTGGGCCAGAAGTGCCCATTTTCAGTGGAATCCCAGGGAGAAAAGCTCCACATAAAAGACATTTCACATACAAAACAAAATTTACATTAATAAAGACGTTTAGTACATAATATTGGCAGCTTATACAATTGGTGAAAAAACATTCCATATGAGTAGTTTTCAGTTAGCAAAATTTATATAGGACACCATGCAGGGGGTGCAAAGCAGATATAGAAACTAATTAAGAGACTAGGCACTTAAACTTTTCACATGTTTAGGAGGTGTAATAGCTGAGCAGTAGGCTTATACGAGTCCTGTTGCAGGAATCAACAAAGTCGGTGGATACTGTTGCAGATATAAGTGGTGGTATGATATTAAGGTAGGCTGCTAGAGTACCTGAATGTCTTGTCTGGTTCAATGCAGGTCTACAAGGTTTAGAAAGGAAAGGAAGTAGACAGGAGGGATCAATGCTAGGACAATGAGGGTTAGTAGAAGAGGGAAGTGGACAGGATGGAGAGGTGGAGTAAGTAAAACGACAGGTGGATGTGAAAGGAGGATGCCAGAGTAGTAGAGTGGGGAGTGAGAATAGTTGTGATGGTTGAAGTTGAATTATATGAGATGTGGTGTCAGCACATGTGCATACCCAAGATGAGGAGAGGTGTTGTTTCAGAGATGTCAAGAAGAGGGTCACTGAGTGGGTGGATCTAAATGTTGGGGGGAGGGAGTTCCAAAGTTTTGTGATGGTAAAGTAGTAAAGCATCTGGCCAGCCGAAAGTTTGGGTTTTTTACATTTACAAGCAGTTGGTTGTTGGATTGGAGTGGTCTGTTAGGATGGTATACAGTAAGTATAGAAGATAGAGCAGGGTACATGGATGGATTATGAATAAGTTTGTGAGCTGTAGATAAATGAATAAAGGTGAGATAGTTGGGGAGTTCAAGCCATTTTAGGTTATATAATGATAGGCAGTGGTGGAATGAGTACGAGGCATTAGTTACAAACTTAGCAATTTTGTTGTAGCATTAGTCTAGTTTGGATTTCAGAGAGGACTGAATGTTGGTGAGAAGGGGGGCACTGTATAAAAGAGAGGGTAATAGAAAAGAAGAGGAAAGGGGAAGTCGGGCTTATGCACTGAGTAGATGTTTGTGTTGATAGAGAGTGCCAAGCTTTTGATATGTCTTTTTGACACTGGACTGGTTGTGCAGGTCGAATGTGAGGTTTTCATCTATGATGACACCTACGAGTTTTGTGCTAGGTACAATGTCGATGGTGGTACCATTTAGGGACTGCATGGTGAAGTTCTCTTTTTGTAAGGGTGTGGACTTTTTGGGGGGCAAAGATTACAAGTTTGGTTTTGTTGAGGTTCAGGGCAAGAAGATTATTAGACATCCAAATTTCGGTGGAGGTGACAGCGTTCTGGGTGAGTTGGTGTAGTTCTGAGGAGTTGTTTGCAGTGCAGATGATAGTGGAGTCATCTGCATACTGGATGACTGAGCCTTGAGAGAGTACGGTGTGGAAGTTACTGATAAATATACTAAACAGAAATGGGCCTAAATTGGAGCCTTGAAGAACACCAGTGGTGGTGCTTAGGAAGGAGAGTAAGAGTTCTGCCATTTAGTTGATTGTTACCTGTCATTGAGGTAATTAGTGAACCAGTTTAGAATTTGAGGTGAGGCACCTATGTTAGAGAGTTTTGTTAGAAGGAGTGTGCGGGATATAGTATCAAAAGCTTTAGAAAGATCAAGAAATAGTGAAGATGTGATTTTACCAGTGTCACAGGCTCGGTTGACAGTGTCCATGAAGGATATGAGGGCAGTGATGGTGCTATGTCCTGGCCTAAATCTGTGTTGGGTGGGGGAGAGGATGAGGTTGTGAGTCAGATGGTGAAGAAGTTGGGAATGAATAAATTTTTCCAGAACGTTAGAGATGGGTGATAGTATACCAATAGGGCGGAAGTTGGTGGTGTCTATGCTGGGGCCCCCCCTTGTGTACAGAGCGGATATAAGCTTTTTTCCAGATGATGGGCATATAGTATTCTTGGAAAGATCTGTTGAGAAGTACGCTGATAGGGTAAGCGATTGGGGTGGCTGAGATTTGCAGTTATTTGGCGGGTATATTGTTCATAGGTGTGTACTAGGCTAATGGCCCTGGAGCCTTTACAAGCCTAGCCCATAGGATTACACTAGCATCGTGCCACCCGACCTTAGTTCCCAGTGCCTCTGTCGAGTAGACCCACTGGAGTGACCATCCACTCATCAAGATTTCTCTTGAAGAGGGCCAGTGAGGTGCTCTGCTTGACATGTATGGGAAGTCTATTCCATAGCATGGGTAGTCTCTGAGTTATGAACCTGTCCCTCCAGCATGTTCTGCTGATTGTGGTAATGAGGTTGAGGTCTCGGGAGCATGTGGTGCGGAGGGATTGGGATTTCTTTAAATGTAGCATTTCTAACAGATCTGTGTCAGACATGGCTCTGTAAGTCAAGCAGAGATCGCCTCTAAGTAAGCGATATGAGACAGAGAATAGTTGGGAGTTTTTTTTAGCCTGATAGGTGGCCAGGCATCAATGAGAGAACTTCAATCACTCCAGTGTTAAAATTGAAAGCTCTCCAAAGAAATAAAATAGTGGAAGTAGTGTAACATGAAACATACAATTCACATATATTTTGCTATTTATATATATATATATATATATATATATATATATATATATATATATTTTTTTTTTGATACCTGGAACAGCTTTTTGTTGAACATATAACAATGACAACGGAATTTTTAATGTTGAGATTTCATCTTGATATATTGGTTGTATTTTAACATCCTACATACTTTATGTATTTGGTTTCATCATGGAAACTGGGGGGGTTAACTTCTTCTGTGATTTTATCCAATCAAATGAAGTTGAGCATTATTTAAGTGGTTGTTTAGCATTACACTGTTGTCTGATGAAGTTTACACTAGTTAAACGAAAGCACTAACGTATTTCATTTATTTTTAATAAATTTAAGCTTTTTATTTGCTCGAATCCTGGTGTTGTTTGCCTGCTATGAGGAAGTTTGTACTGCCTTCTGTTTCTTCAGTTAGTTTTTTGAGTCTGTCAATGTAGGACAAGTGTTTAAGGCCTAGGATCCTCTTTGTGAGGTACTTTTGTGGCCTCTCCAGTTGTTGCAGGTGTCTAGTGAGGTACATGCCAAACGGGGCATTGTACTCGATGATTGGTCTAATGAGGGAAGAGTAGAGGGAGACAATGGCCTCTTTCTTCCTGGATGCAAAACCCTTAGTAATGAAATGTGCCACATAGAAAGACTTTCAGACCACAGTAGCAGTGTGGTGGTCAAAAGAGAGGTTGCTGTCAACCTGTGTTCCCAGATCTCTTATAACGCCTTCTGTGTTCAGTGGACTACCATCAATGTGGTAATTCAAGGGAATTGGGCTTTTCCCAAGGGGGATGACGGCACATTTTTTGGCATTCAGCTTAAGGCCATGGTTCTGACACCAGTTGTTGGTCTCAGTGAGGCCTTTCTGTAGGATGTCAACATCACTTGGGGAGTTAATAATAGCTCCCAACTTGCAATCGTCTGTGAACTTTGTCAGCCAGAGTCCCTTCATGCTGGCCTGGGCTTCAGAGAAGTAGATACCAAACAGGAGAGGACCCAGGACCAAACCCTGTGGGATTCCACTCATGACTGGTCTGCAATATGACTTGGAGTCAGCTATTTTCACACTGTGGGTTCTATCTGTGAGCCAGTTTGCAACCCACCTATTGATATAGGGGTTGATGCCTAGATTAGTGAGTTTTTCTATGATTCCTGAGTGGGGAATGGTATCAGAGGCCTTGGCCAGATCAAGGTAGGCTGTATGAACCACCTTGCCTTCATCCACAGCTCTGGTGACTGATTAAAAGACGTCAGCCAAGTTTAGCAAGCATGAGCTAGCTTTCACAAAACCAAACTGTGTAGGATCCAGAGTTTGGAGATTCCCTATATCCTTGTTTTATTAGGTCCACAATGATGTGTTCCATAGCTTTGCATATCAGACTCGTCAGGCTAATGCGGCGATAGTTCCCAGGGTCTGTAGTTGCTCCTCCTTTGTGGAGAGGGATGACTGTAGCAGTGCGTCATTTGGTAGGGACAAAGCCTGATGTGAGGCTGTGACTGAACAGGGCACACAGGTGAGGTGCCAGTTCATGTAGGACACAGTCAGGGATATTGTCAGGTCCCACAGAAGCTGTATTCTTGGCCTTGAACAGTGCTGTTTTAACCTGTGCAGCAGTAATACTGGGTGCCTAGCAATCTGCTGGTATTGTGATTGGTCCTTTGGGGGGGGGGGGGTGAGGTTGTCACTTAATATGTTGGTCAGTATAATGGCAATATCTGTTGGCTTGGTATAGCAGGTACCATTGTGCAGTAGCTCAATGCAAATCTGGGTATTGCCGTGGAGATTCTTTACATAACTATAGAAGGACTTGGGGCCATCTTTACTATCTGCTGCAATTCTGTTTTCATAGCTAGCTTTAGAGGATTTGATGAGGGATCTCAACTTTTTTGTTGAGGCTGATGAGGAAGTTTTTCCAGTCTTGGGACTTTACCTTATTCTGCATCAGTTTCCGCCTTCTGTTGTAGAGTTTGTTTATGGCAGGGGACCACCAGATTGGCTTCCTTTTTTTTGGAGGAGAGAGTCTTGGTTCTACTGGGTATGACGAGATCCATGCATTTGTGTATGTGTTTGTACAGTGCATTGATGTATGATTCGGCTGTCATGCAACTATTCTCCATTTGCATGGGTGCCGTGAAGTTAGCCACCTCTGTTTTTAGGAGCCCAAAGTTAGCTTTGGAGAAGTTTTTCATAGTGGTTACCTTTGTGGGGGTGGAGGGTGGGAGGGATGTGGATTTCCAAGGTGATTAGTTTGTGGTTGGATCTAACCAGGGAGGAGTTGACTACTGGTGTAGAGCAACGGTCACCCATGTTAGTAATGACCAGGTCAAGGATGTTGCTACCTCTAGTGAGGGTAAGAACGAGCTGGTTCAGGGGATGGGAATTAATGAATTCCAGGAAAGGTTGGGCAAATGTATTGGTACATGAGTAGTTTTCACAGTTAATGGAGGGGTAGTTGAAGTCACCCAGTATGAGAGTGTTAGGTTGGACCCTAATATTCTCCAAGGTGCTTGTAATAGGTTATACAAACTGACAGTTGGCTTTGTTTAGTGTGATTTGGAACTCAATGAGCTCAGTTTGTGGGTTATTGGACATATGTCCAGATGTGGTATGGTCCCTAACAAACACAGAGATATCACCACAGCTGCCGTCAGGTCTGACAGCACAGTAGGTGCAAAATACAGGTAAAGAGGGAGTGCTTTCTGAATATTTAAACCAAGTTTTAGTAATTATACAAACATGGATGCGCTCTAAATATAGGAGAGCCTCAAGGTCGGGCATTTTGCTGCTGAGACTTCAGGCATTGAGTACAGTCACCTTAATGTGATCCTGTTTTGGTTAAATTAGTTACATTATAATGTCTATCAATTAGACTCTACCTAAAAAAGCACGATGGGAGTGGCAAAGACTTCAGCCAGTATGCAGAAGTCTTGGAGTCAGAGGTTCAAGACATCCCTGGCAAAACAAAAGTAACTGTCTAGCATCTCCTCCCATGCTGACACATACTGGATCCCCTTAAAATTGCAACAACTATGCAGACAGTTGTTAAAACCAAACCTCTTTTCTCTGTACTTTGGCATTATTTGAGGAGAAGGAAGGATTCTGCTCAAAATCTGGGTCTTATCTGCAATTGTGATACGCATGGAGATCTCTCTCATGTCTCTCTGCATATCCCTCACAGTTTTATGTGCCAGAACATTCACATAACAATTTATATATCCTTGCTATTATATACTTTGTTAACTTCCTTTCTACACTTAGAATAGCCTTGTTTATCTTACTTTGCTTCACTGTGCTTTGTGCTCCATCTTTAAGAATAAGCTAGCTTCCTATGATTTATCTATAGCATCTCCACAAAATATTAAACACCATGGTGTTTTCTTTTTCAATCCTTTCAGAGCCCATGGATATCATATTGTGTCCTCTGTCACTCAAACAGCAGGAGCTCTAACAAAGTTCGTACCACTGAGAACTGGCCATATGCAAAAGCAGTACCTGCGAACAACTGCCTTCCGGGATTGTTATTGTCCAATATAAGCAAATTTAACATAAACAGACTAACTGTATATTAACAAAGTATTCAGATATTTCCTGCTCTCTACTAGACAGTGGCTGCACCCCCCCGCCAAAGTACTAGTCATTGCACTCCAAGGACTGTTAACCTAATAGGTCACTATCCATTCACATGACCATTAGATTACATTGTCTAAACCAGTTACTTCCTCCCCCTAGCTCCTTGGTCTCTGCCTTCTAAGCACCAGATGTAAAACTATTGCTTTCTGAAGTAAAGGGCCTCCCAGGTTGGGTACTCATTACAATAACCCACTTCACTAGCTATCATGTATCTCGCCCATATAAATAAATGTTTACCACATCATAACTCACCTCAGATCTCCCACATTATCACCTTACCTCTGCCATTCTACTTTCTCTGAACTCTTCAACTACTGATACATCAAAGTTCTTACCAACAAAAATTACTATATAATTTAAGCCAAACTGTAAATGGCTCTACACTTTTATACACAATGCCATTTAGAAACTCAGGAGTGGCATTCACCCCGACCACGTCCCCACTTAACAGCAACCCAGTAACCTAGCCAACACAACTATGAATGTAGTTTTTCCAGTTAATGGGGGGGTAGTTGAAGTCGCCCAGAATGAGAATGTTAGGTTGGATCCTAACATTCTCCAGGGTGCTTAGGAGCGTGGAGTGTGAGTCTTGGGACATGGTTGGGGACCTATACCAGGCTATGACCTGAATCAGCCTTACCTAATGTTAGCTGCACCTGAAGTATCTCAGATGCGTTATGCTGGGCTACCAGTCTAGAGGTGTATGCATCCTTTATGAATATGGAAACACCACCGCCTTTGGAGCTCCAGTCCAAGTTCTAGGCCCGAAAGGTGTGTAATAAGTTATAGCCTGGTAGTGCAGGGGTGCTTTCTGCTGCCTTGAACCAGGTCTGTGTTACAGTACAAATGATGTTCTCCATTTTAAGGAGTGCTTCGAGTGAGTGCATTTTGAGATTTAGACTTCTAGCATTGAGCAGCATGACCCTCATATTGCATTTGTTTGTAGCTGTCACGGTGGTAATTTGGTCTTTGGAACACCACCTAAAAAAGGCACTATAGGGGTGGCAAGAGCCTTGGCCAGTATCCGGAAGCCCATGGGTGACAGATGCAGGCCATCTCTGGCAAAGCATCGAGGGCTGTCAATCATGTCATCCCAGACAGACAGATACTGGATCCCCTTAGAATGACACCAGAAACTTAGCCAATTGTTGAAATCAATAATTTTCTGCTTGTACGCTGGCATCATTCTGGGTGATGGTAGGATACTGCTCAGGGCTAGGGTCATACCCGCCTAGGCTACATAATCCGAGAGCTCCTCCATGTCTCTTTTCATGTAGTCCAGGGAGGTGCTTCTCAGGTCATTCACACCCACATGTACAATGACGGAGTCATATTTGTACCTGTTGTTGAGGGACTTGAGTGCATGCATTATGTGGCAGATCCTGGCACCTGTCAAGCAGCTGATTGTTACTTTATCCTTATTCAACCTAGTGAGGGGGACATCAGTGTGCCTCACTATTGAGTCACCTATGACTCGTGTGTTGGGCATGCTGTTTTGCCTTAGGGGCTTTGGTTGAGTGGCACACTGTTTAGGAGAGTAATGTGTCTCGTGATTAGTGTTGTGTTGTGGTGGTCAAGGGCGTTTCTGCCTTGGAGGTCTCTGCTGTTTGGGTAGATTTTCATTGAAAGCCTCTGCAAAGGTGGTTGTGTGGTTTGTGTTTTTATGTGAAAGCAGTGCTGGTGTGTGTTCTGGAGGGCTATCTGTTCCATGTGGTGTGCTGCAAGTGTTGGCCTTCTCCTCTTGACCAGCTATTCTGGTCTTGACTGGAGAGTGTGTGGCTTCCAATTCGGATATATAAGTGCATCTCTCGCATGTCAGAGTGTTGGGAGGTAAGAGGAGAGGGTTGTCAGTGTACATGAGGCAGTTGCTACATTGCCTCAGGATGCCCAAGTTCACCAGGTTAATATGAGAAAGCACAGGGAACTGACCTTTAGGCATGCCTGGAGGGGTGGGCATTAATAATAAGTACTGGAGCGGTTTCCTTGTAGAACATTTAGTGCTAGTAGCACATTTGTGTGCTACAATAATTGCTACAAGAAGTCTGGTAAAGTGATAAACTAATAAGCTAGTAAAAGTGTAGGAGGGGAGAGAACTCGCAGATCTAAGGGAAAAATTGAAGAGCAGACTTTGGTACCACTCAGAAGCTTAAAAACAGTCTTGGATACATCAAATCTGTATCTGGACTAGACTAGTTACAGGAAAGGCGGGAAACAAGTGCAAATGCAGGCTTTTAAAGCAGGAAGTTGAAATATATGGAAAAACTGCCCAAACGGCCAATAATCTAAAATTTCTGAGCCAGAAACCACTCCTCTTGTGGTAGATAGGCTATCTAGTGCTTACCACTCCCACTGCTAAGCTAAAAGGCTTCCCTCCAACACAGAAAGGCTTGTGGGGGGGGCTCAGAAGCTTACCAACAGTCCTGGATACAGCAAATCTTTATCCAGACTAGACTAGTTATGGGAAAGGCAGGAAACGAGCTTGGAATTTTATTTTTCAGAAAGCAGCTAAAACAGCACTAAAAACAATTGAAACTGCAGTGCAAGCTAGCACACTTGAATGTGTAGCAGTACTAAAGCAAATACAGTTTTAATAAATGCAATTTATTCAAAATGTATTCTGAACTGAATTCAATTGTTGTTTTATTCAACTATGAACAGTTAAAAAGTGCCAGAAAATATATTTATCAGCTGAGAAGCACACTCAGTCAGAACACAAGGAGATTTTTTTTGCAAAGGGAGAAAGGAGGAGCAGAGGATAATTCAAGTTTAAGAACCTAAGTGGGTTGGCCTTCTCAAATCTTCTCTCTGTATTAGGTAGAATGAACACTAGACTGGAAGGAGTGTGCCTGATCAAATTTACAGTAGGGGTGGGCAACTGCAAAGCCACCAACTACTTTGTTTGAAAAGCACTCCGGTCAGAACACAAAGAGATTCTAAATGGTTTGCAGGAATTTACAAACAGGGACTATTGTTAAATCAGCAAGCCTTTACACAATCAGATAACACAAAAGCTATTAGACCGGTTTACCAGCTTTAAGAACACCACAGGAATGGGGGGGGGGGGGTATTTTCAGAACAGATCAGAAAACAGAAACAATGCCAGCAAAAAGATATAATTCAGTCAAGCAAAAATTAAGACAGTGCAGAATTCTGAAAATTTAAAGTGCCAAAAATATACTTATCAGTTTGTTTGAGAAGCACTCTCTCAGGGCATTTGTGCATGGTTTGAGTTTTAGAAGCAATTTGTTAATAGTCGAGGTGGATATAGGTGACAAAGTAAAGTTCAGAATAGAGGGTGTACTCGTGTTAGCTGTGGCGAGTTCTGTGGTGGACAAGTTAAGTCTTTGGAAAGGTAGCGATTAGATTGGCTGTAGTATCAATGAAATAGGAGTCGAGGTTGCAGCAATTTCAGTGGGTGTTTTATTTGGATCTGGGCAAGGATTATTACTACAGCCTGGGTTTAATAAAGAGTTGAGAGAGAATTTCTTTAGGTTTTGCTTGTGTTGATTTTGTAATGTAAGGTAGTGTTCTTTCTTGTTTTGTAGTACTAGGAGCTTAACCCGATTTCAGAGCTGTTTGTATTGGCGAGGTCAGATGGGTTTTTGTTTTTTTGCCAGACTTGCCATGATTTGTTCCTGCAAATCATGAGATCCTTAGTGGATCTTGATAGCCAACTGGCATGGTTGGTCTTTACTCTCTTTTGTCTAAGGGGAGCGAGATTGTTTAGTATGCTGAGGAAGGCTGAGTTGAAGAACTCAACTGCCTCATCAAGTGGAAGTGATTTTAGTGCATCCCAGTTGATGCTAAGCAATCTTTGGTTAAAGCTAGATGGACAGAACTGGGATTCATCTCTGATAACCCTTTACTGATGTTTATTAATTGTTGTGGAACATTCACGTTGTATAAAGGCAAGTAAGTGGTCACTTATACTATTGGGGAGGGTCTATATTGTATCCTTGAAGAGGTGTTTCATTGAACGCCTCTTCATCGACCCTTAAACTGTGAAATCACAAAACAGCGAACATTCACATCAGCAATTTCTTTCCCTGGGAAAGAAATCGCTTGCCCTAAAAAGAAAAAACACATCACTACAAACGTTACAAAGTGGGAGGCTTCACCCCCATGCCCCCCAACACATCCCAACTAAATACACCAACTCCGAGATCACACTACAGTGGGGAAAACGGCAAACTAACAATGATGGCCAAACGATTTATTTCCCAGGGAAAGACATCACTGATGTGAACGTTCGCTGTTTTGTGATTTTGCGGTTTAAGGGTCGATAAAGAGGCGTTCAATGGAACACCTCTTTGAGGATATAATATAGACCCTATTGGAAAGTGTACCAGCGGATGTTATCTTATTTGGGTTGGACACTAAAATCCAGTCTAGGACTCAGCCATTAGTACTAATTTTATTAAGTCTGGTTATGGTGTTAACTAGCTGGGTGAACTTATATAGATTGATATTGCAGTTAGAGTGGTATGGGGATATGTCTAAACAGTTGATATTTACATCTCCCAGTATGAAAGTATCATTTTTTTATGTTAGTAGATGCCCAGGCAAGGATTTCCTCAAGAATTGGGATGTTACTGCCTGGGCGAATGTAAATGACTATCACAGATATGTACAGTGAGGCACATCCCAAAGGATGGTATTGTACTAATAACTGGCTTACTCATTGCTGAATATAACAGCACAATTGCTTGTTCTGATCTGGAAGATATTCTCTCGGTTATCAACTCCACTAAGTAGAAGGATTTCCTGACTATCATTATTACAAAATGAGCAAAGGAGAAGTAATTATCAACCCATGTACCAAGGTTTCTAACAACATTCTCATTCTGGAGAAAGGTATTGTCTACACTGTGTACTTTTTAGCTTTTAATTTAAACCCAGTGTTAGTACAGTAGAAGTTTATAAGTGTAAGTTCTTTTTGCAGAGCTTGGGTGTCAGACTGACTTGACAATGACCCCTGTTTCACCGTCATCTGCAAATGTAATTAGCCAGAAGTCTTGGTTTGTGGTCTGGAAGTTAGAAAAATATATCCCAAACAAAATGGGTCTCAGCACAGAGCCCTGTAGAGCCCCACTGGTTAACCTTCATGCTATTGGATGAGGCGCCTGCTTCCTGCACTGTAAGGGTTCTGTCCTTTAGCCAATTTGTTATCTGTCTTACTGCATAAGGGTCTGCTTGTAATGAACTGAGCTTACTAACAATGCTAGCATGGGGTATAGTGTTGCAGGCCTTGGTTAGCCTGAAGTATGCCATGCTTACAGCACTGGATGCTGAATACAATTTGTGTTACTTTTTCAAAGAAGTTAACCAGATTAATTAGACAGGATCTACCCCTGTCAAAGCCAAACTGCTGCTGGTCTAGCCTGATGAGATTTTTAATGTCATAGTTAATCAGGTCAGTAATAGTATGCTCCAAGGCTTTGCACACAGGACTCATCAGGCTGATGGGTCTGTAGTTCCTGGGGTCAGTGGTAGACCACTTGTGGAGTGGCATCACAACTGCTGTGTGTCAAACTTCAGGGACAAAGCTAGTGGCTAAACTCAAGTTAAACAATTTAAGGACTAGTTCTACTAGGGCTTGCTTTGTACTGTTTATTAAACAAATATCATAAAACAAAAACCAAACTGCAGAGAACAAACAAAAAAGCAACGTGGTACACTAGACCTTCCAAATTTATTGTTAGCGCTTTCGGCGTAACAATGTACGACCTTCTTCAGACAAAAAACATGAAAGAAAAAACTTTCTTGGTTTAAATAAACCACCAACAGTGACATCATCAGATCATCAATTCATAATTAAACATTACACATAACTAAAACATAATATGTATATATATATATATATATATATATATATATATATATATATATATATATGTATGTATGGGTCTACTTTACATGGTCGACATTTCAGAAAGTCGACTTTCATATGGCCGAGACCATGTGATCGACTTTCAGAATGCCGACTATGTAAAGTAAACATAAACACACAACAAACACTTACCTTAAACTGCTAGCAGGGGGCTCTGCCCCCCTGCACCACCCATGGGGGACTCTGCCCCTCACACCCCCGCAACTTAAACATACCAACTCAGAGATTGCACTACAGTGTGGAAGTGGGAAATTTTCCCATTCCGCACTGCGCGGAGATAGCGGTCTCGGCCATATGAAAGTCGACTTTATGAAAAGTCGACCATGTGAAGGGGACCCATAGATATATATATATAAAAACAAAAACATATATATGTATATATTGTTATATTTATATAAATAAACACCCTCTCTAAAACATATAAAAATACATTTAACTACAGTATGAAATTCTTAAACCTGTCTCCAAGACAAGGTAAAAAAGTGTGTTCTTAACAAGTTAACATCTTTCCGAAGATTTTAATCTTAATAAAGATTTTAAGGAACATGACTCATTTAAACCTGGGTACATATAAGCATTGGTTAGGACTTGCCACCGTAATTCTTTGCACCAATAATAATTGCCATGGCCCACCTCTAATGCTTTCTTTAACCTGCTCTATCACAAGAAATAAGAAGGAGGCAAGTCCTAACCAATGTTTTAGAGAGGGTGTTTATTTATATAAACATAACAATATATACATATATATATATATATATATATATATATATATATATATATATATATATATACACACACATATGTTTTAGTTATGTGTAATGTTTCTTTAATTATGAATTGATGATCGGATGACATCACTGTTGGTGGTTTATTTAAACCAAGAAAGTTTTTCTTTCATGTTTTTTGTCTGAAGAAGGTCGGACATTGTTACACCCGAAAGCGCTAACAATAAATTTGGAAAGTCTGGTATACCACGTTGTCTTTTTGTTTGTTCCCTGCTGTTTATTAAACAGCCTGCCAGATATATTTTTCAGATCTCATGCAGAAAGTATTGTTCATCTTTGAGAGCATGTTTAGTACATAATCTTTGGGGATGATGGGAGTCTGAAAGTTTCAGGGATAAGTGGGCATTGAAGAGTAATTTCCAGGGTAAAGCTGGCACTGAATTTGGCAATGTCTACCCAGTCTGAGTAGGACGTGTCATCCTGAAAAAAGTTTTGAACAATGTTGGATGTTAATTCTTTGTTTCCTAATTAAAAAAGGATCTGTAGTTGTTGCTAGCTTCAGAAGCTAACCTAAGTTTATGAGCTGTCTTAGTAGTCCTGGTAGTTGCTTTTTTTTAGGTTTTTAGTAAATATTCTAATGTACTTCCGCGGTGGTGCAGCGGTAGCGTTGTTGCCTCACAGCAAGAAGTTCTCATGTTCGATTCTCGGCTGGAGTGCAGGGAGTGCCTTCTGTGTGGAGTCTGCATGTCCTCCCTGCGGTTGGGTGGGCGTTCAAAAGACACGCGTAAATGGGCGTGCCTTCGTTGAAGGTTGAACATTGAGCTGGCACCTCGGCGTTCGTGAAAATCTACTGCCAATCATTAGCAGACCGGAGTTCCGTGGTGGCGACCCCTAAAAGCCGAAAGACAACAACAAGTAAATATTCTAACATAATCCTTGATTTGAGAGTCCTTAGATATGCTGCATACTTTAAAAGATTTTTTTAATTTTATTGCAGAGTTTACTTATGTACATGAATCATCATTGTGGTTTAATTTTAAACTTCCTACTATATTTATATGTACAGTGATTTCTATACATTTATCTGAGTGGGCACAGAACTCTTGTAATACAGCCTGCAAAAGCAATGGCTAAGGTTATGCTAGAATAAGTGAATCTTGAAACTTCATTACAGAATTTCATGAGATTTGTATGTTTGAAATCCTTGGATTCAGAGATGTTATCATCTTCAGTTTTAGAGGTTCTAATTGTAAAGGTCACTAGTTTTATAATCCAACTTAATCAGGGAAGAGAATATCAAGGGAATATTACATGAAAAAACTATATTCAGAATGACCAGGTCAAGAACATTATTTCTTCTGGTGGATTTGTTAATAGCCTGTTCCAGGTAGCTTCTGTTACGAAATCCAAAAACGTTTGGGTATATTCTACATTTGAGGTGTAGGTGCTCCAGTTTATTGATGGGTCGTTAAAGTTTCCCAAACTGATGGGAGTTTTTGTTTATAGGAAGTTCATCAAATATATCTAGGAATGTTTAATGATTATCAGGGGACAGAGAGGGTGCCCTGTAATAGGTTATATAAACTGACAGTTGGCTTTGTTTAGTGTGATTTGGAACTCAATGAGCTCTGTTTGTGGGACCTTGGACATATGTCCAGACGTGGTATGGTCCCTAACAAATATAGAGATATCACCACAGCTGCCGTCAGGTCTGACAGCAAAGTAGGTGCAAAATACAAGTAAGGAGGGAGTGCTTTCTGAATATTTAAACCAAGTTTTAGTAATTACACAAACATGGATGCACTCTAAATCTAGGACAGCCTCAAGGACAGGCATTTTGCTGCTGAGACTTCAGGCATTGAGTACAGTTACCTTAATGTGATCCTATTTTGGATAAATTAGTTGCATTACAATGTCTATCAACTAGACTCTACCTAAAAAAGTACTATGGGAGTAGCAAAGACTTTAGCCAGTATGCAGAAGTCTTGGAGTCAGTGGTGCAAGCCATCCCTGGCAAAACAAAGTAACTGTCTAGCATCTCCTCCCATGCTGACACATTTTGGATCACCTTAAAATTGTAACAGCTATGCAGACAGCTGTTAAAACCAAACATCTTTTCTCTGTACTTTGGCATTGTTTGAGGAGAAGGAAGGATTCTGCTCAAAATCAGGGTCTTATCTGCATTTGTGATATGCATGGAGATCTCTGTCATGTCTCTCTGCATATCCCTCACAGTTTTATGTGCCAAAACATTCACATAACAATTTATATATCCTTGCTATTATATACTTTGTTAACTTCCTTTCTGCACTTAGCATAGCCTAGTTTATCTTACTTTGCTTCACTGTGCTTTGTGCTCCATCTTTAAGAATAAGCTCACTTCCTATGATTTAACTATAGTATCTCCACAAAATATTAAATACCATAGTGTTTTCTTTTTCAATCCTTTCACAGCCCATGGATATCATACTGTGCCCTCTGTCACTCAAACAGCAGGAGCTCTAACAAAGTTCATACCACTGAGAACTGGCCATATGCAAAAGCAGTACCTGTAAACAACTGCCTTGTCCAATATAAGCAAATTTAACATAAACAGCCTAACTCTATATTAACATAAAGTATTCAGATATTTCCTGCTCTCTACTAGACAGTGGCTGTGCTCCCCCCCCCCCCCCGCCAAAGTACTAGTCATTGCACTCCAAGGACTGTTGACCTAATAGGTCACTGTCCATTCACATGACCATTAGATTACATTGTCTAAACCAGATACTTCCTCCCCCTAGCTCTTTGATCTCTGCCTTCTAAGCACCAGCTGTAAAACTATTGCTTTCTGAAGTAAAGGGCCTTTCAGGTTGGGTACCCATTACAATAACCCACTTCACTAGCTATGATGTATCTCGCCCATATAAATAAATATTTACCACACCATAACTCACCTCAGATCTTCCACAACATTATCACCTTACCTCTCCCATTCTACTTTCTCTGAACTCTTCAACTACTGATACATCAAAGTTCTTACCAACAAAAATTACAATATCATTTAACCTAAACTGTAAATGGCTCTACACTTTTATACACAATGCCATTTAGAAACTCAAGAGTGTTATTCACCCCGACCACGTCACCACTTAACAGCAACCCAACAACCTAGCCAACACAACTATGAATGTATGTAACAATATCCAAGACATTCTTGCATATTTAGCTATCTACTCTCCTGATATACTAGTTATTACTAAAACTTAGTTAAAAAAGATATATTAATTAATGGTCAGCCCCCCCCCCCAGATTTAATATACTCAAGCTTGTCAGGAAAAACAAACATGATGGAGGTAATTGCCATTATCTTCAAAAACTGGTTAGAAATAACTGTGCTACAGATCCCAGAATTTAACAATGCTGAACTCCTCATGTCATGCCTTAAAATCAGCAGAAAGTCTCTGTGTATCTCAGTCATACATATATTCTCTGCTGGATATCTGTCCGTACTCAACATGAAACTCCCTCAGAATCAATTAACTTTTACACAGCTAATCACCTCCACCACTAGAATCAATAAAAATTCTAGCATACACTCACCTTTGGATTGGATACTTAGCAATAAACCAAACACAGTTCAAATATTTGGATGTCTGCCTGACACAATAAGTGACAGCCTTCCCACCTATGCAGTCAGAAACCACAGTACCCAATCCACAAACATAAACCACATAACCGCATATGTAATATAACAAAATTTAACAAAGGCACCTTTATCAATACTTCAACCCACTATAATTGTAACACATTAAAATCCATTGATGCCACAGTTTCACCCTTAAATGAAACTTTTATGACTATTCTTAACTGCCTAGCCACTGTGAACAAAGAGTCAAATCTAACCCCGCACTACAGCTAATGAAAAACTAAATATATCATGCTTCAAACAGATAAAACTTGGAAAGACTGACATACAAGCAGAACAAAAAATACACTTCAACCATTTAAGCATCTCAGAAACCTCACTAAGGACCACATTACAATGGATAAACAAACTTATTATACCAACCTCCAACATAAACACCCAAGACTTTTTTGGTCATCATTAAACAAACTAATAAATCCTGTCCAAACTACCACACCCTCTCGTTCTGCTTCCAACAGCCATGACTCAATACCATTTAAATTCAACTCCTACTTTATGCAGCCAGTACGATCTCTGATTAACAATAATAACAACAATTCATCTCTCCACCAATGCCCATCCAATCCAAACCAGTCGCATTCACTTTCCTTCCTCCCTGTCTATAACTCTACTACAGGAAATTCTCTACTGAAATTGAAACCAACTTCTTTAGATGCCGACCAGCTTTCAACAGAGTACCTAAAATAGCAACTGATGCCATGACTTTCCCTCTATGAATACTGATAAACTGATCAATATCTGAGAGATATGTCCCATCCATCTTGAAAAAATCCTACACAACACCACTCCACAAAGGTGGTACATCAATAGACTTTTCCATCTATTGATCTACTGCCATCCTATCCCTCTCTGTCAAAAATACTAGAAAAATGTGTCCACTTGCAATTTATGCAGTACATGAACTGTAACAACCTTCTCTCTAAAACTCAACATGGGTTTACACCTTACCTTAGTACTGTTCTCCTCAACTTCACCAATATCATAAACCAACATAGGAATGATGGCAACCTGGTGTCTTCAATATTTTAAGATTTACCGAAAGCATTTGACATTGCATCCCATCAACATCTATTCACTGAGCTTTCTTCCCTCAGCTTCACTCAGCCCACTCTCTCATGGTGCCATAGCTATCTGACTGACAGGCAGCAAGTAGTCAAACAGAAATAAAATCTCTCCACATTCCTACCATTCACTGTTAGTTTATAAACAAGCTATATACTGTACTCCCAAACATATTTAAATATACTGAGGATTAGACTCTTAAATGTGCAGCCCCATCCCTGCCACTTCAAGACATCGCCCATAATTCTTTCACTGCTATCAAAACTTGGCTAAAAGATACAAGTCTACTTTTAAATCATAAAAACAACCTTATGCTCTTCACTCCTAAATAATACAATATTTTTAAATAACCTCATCTAACAAAACAAAAATTGAAACCATAAACCAGGCAAAACATCTAGGTTTACTAATTGACAATAACCTCAAATTTGATTAATACATATTGCAAGCCTTTAAAAACCACACTAAAACTTGGCTCCTTCTATAGAATAAAACACTACCTGAGTAACCTGATACATGATGCAAGACAAACACTAGCATCTACCTGTCTCCATCCCTACTATATGCTTCATCTATTCTTACAAACCTAAATACTATACTTAATGCAAACTCTTCACCTGTTACAAAAAAGTAGATAATTTTTTTTCCAGCCTTACTTTAAGAACTCATCATTGCAGAGCCCTGAAACAACTAATCTGGCTTGAACTATCCAGCTATTTAACATACTCACAACGTATTACTGCACACAGTCTTGTATGTGCACCAGAAAAATGTCCAACATTAAAAGACACTCTGCAGCACTACTCTCCAGGTAGAGACATTTGCCAAACCAATAAACCTTTACTAATCACGAGTCTGAAAACTCAGTAGATGTTTCACTATACTCCCATTACATAGCTCAATTCTGAAACACCACCTCAACATACCTAAAACAGACTATGAAACCTTCTGCCTTCAGTCTCTTACTAAAACATTTAAACCACAAAGAAAAAAACACACACACAACACTGAAAATAGAGTTTAATGCTTTCACCTCTTTATACAATAACACTTCATCAGAACAAAAACTCATGTGATAAAAATGAGTTAAATAACAAATTCAAAATCCACATGACAACTTATAACACCAATTTAAAGTCACATCAAACCTCAAAACACTATTATATAAAAATAAAATATTATACTAATATAGACATATATTTGTCCACCAGTTCCTACTGTTATTTAGTTAATCTCCTATTTTTTAAAAAGACATTTATTATTAACAACTTCATTTAACCCAGGTGGCATAAGTGTCTATAAATAGATCTTCCACCTAGCTTCAGGCATTTCTAATCTTTTGTTATAATCACAGCAGTGATCACATAAGTCATGATTTACCACAGAAAATAAAAACTTATTATTATTACTGTGATGTATTGACAGATTATTGGTTAAAGCATTATCTAAATCATTCTGTTTGATAGCATATATATGTTCTCTAATTTTTCCTAGTAGTCATACCAGTGTAAAAACAATTACATTCCATGCAATTTGCCACACGTAGCATTCCATTCGAATGACAATCATAATGTGCCTTAGAATAAATAGGTTTATTAAAATGTGACTAAAAATACAAATGGTCCAATATTAATAAATTTACACCAATTGCACTGACCTCAAGAAAAGGTCCCTTTTGGTTTACTGGTGGCAGGTAAAGAAATCGTAGTAGTATCTGTTTGTAATGAACTTTTAATGTATTACCTCAAACAGGATTTTCCTATACAACTGAATATAATTCAGTATTACCTCTTAAAACATTCCAGTTCTGTATAATTACATTTTTAATATTTATATCAGCCACTGACATATCTAAATGGTAAGAAAGCATATACTGTTTAGATTGGAACTCAAACAAGGAACAGAGATTCAAAACACAAATAATGGAAATAACAGAAAAATAAGAAAAAACACTGCCCGTGGTAAAGAAAAAGCACTCACTTCAATGTTTCCACACTATTAAAACATAAAATAAATTAACATACAAAATTCACGGACTAAGCGCTTTTGTCTGATAAAATATTTAGGCATCATCAGTCAGTGAAAACATCTTTAAGCTCTATTTAAATAACACCAGATTTTAAAGTCAATCATTACATCATTTCTTGCCATGCCAAATTAAGTAATATGAAGAATATATAAATAGTAAAAATGTTAAAACAGTTAAAAGTTAAAAATAAGATATCTGGAATGCAACTTTAACCTATTGTTAAAATGGTAAATGAAACAAATTTTTGCAAAAGGTAGATCATAAACACTTTAACCTAGATAAAACATCTTCATCAAGTATAAACTTCACATAAAAAAAAAAAAAAAAAAAAACAGCATGCTGAATATGGCTCCCTAAACACACAGCTCAATTTGTTTGACCGTTTAAGCAAGAAATACAAGACCCTGCAACTGGATAACGAATTCCTGACAAAATCAATTGCAATGAAGCAGATCCCCAAAGGTCTTCACCTCTGAAAGTTCCCAGTTAAAGATTCAAATATGCACAGGGAGCTTTCAGACCTATTTGATAGAACTGGTTTGGAATTAATGGATATTTTGAGAAAAGACAATGAGTTGAAGTTGGGAAAACTAGAAATTGAGACAAAAACTTTAAATCAAAGCATAACCAGTGACTTATTGTTCTAAGTGGAAATAGATAACTACAATAACATATTTAGTGATATGGACAAGCTCATTTCAGTAAATATTATGAGGAAAAAAAACAAACTTCGAAAAGACAGAAATTACTATTTAAATCACAGAGCTTACCCTGTATCCCCAGTTAACGACAGTGCTAATAATGTAAATACTAGTTCTACTGTCAATTAGGTGAATATCAATGAAGTAGGGCAGGTAGAAAATGGATATTTTTCAGAACAACCACCCCTGAGGTGCTCAGAACACCTGTTGAACCAGAGACAACAACAGGGCCAACAACAAGGCTCCCACTGGGGAGGCCAACAAGGAACACCATACAGGGGGAGACATTGGTCGAGGGGGAGAGGGAGGGGGAAAGCTCAGTATTAACTGAGTTAATCAGTTAACTTGGATGTTATAGAAAATATCCCTGTTTTTTCACAAATGATATGTAACACTGAAATGACTGAAATGGAAATTATTAATGCCTTGGGCAGCAATGATTCTGGTGAACTGCAAAATATATCGATTACTGATTTTGTTGAAACTGATGCATGTGTTTTACAAGCTGATACTTTTCATGTTTATGAAGGTGACAATATGAATGTACAAGCACAGGCAGAAACAGCATTTAATAATGGCGGTTTAATACCTAGTGCAAGTTTAGAAGTGAACTTAACAGGTATCAGTACAGGCACTATTTACAATTTAACAGATTTTACTTTGAAAAATGAACATGTTCATGTTTTAAGGAAAGGATTTAGTTTTGTTCCTGAATACAAGGTAGGCATAGCAAAATTGTTAATTGATCTTAAACTATTCATAAGACAGTTGAAGTTAAGACTGTATTTTTATGACAGAAACAATGGGGTTGACAATAGCTCAAACAGTCTTAAACGCAAAAGTATTTTTATACCACCTAGCAACCCCCTGATTAATACTTTTGAGAGGCTGATAGAAAATGATTTTAGACAAACAATAAAAATGGACAAATCAAATTTTAGTAATATAACAAAGGAAGAGAGATTGTGCCTGAATGATTTAGACAGAAATAAAGAATATAGAGTGATGAAGCCGGACAAGGGTGGGGGGATTGTATTAATGAAGCAATTTGACTATGTTTGCAAAATGTATGAGCATGTAAATAATTAAGAGACCCATGAAAGGGCAACAATAAATGAGATTAATAGGCCATATTTGAAAACAGACATGATGTTGCTCAATGCCCTATATCAAGGTTCATTGAAACCTGATGAACTTGAGTATCTTAGGGTGGAGACACCAATTATCCCAATCATTTTTGGGATTCCCAAGATACATAAAAATCAGAGTGACTCCCCTTTTAGACCAGTTGTGGTGGCAAAGGTCTCTAAGACAGAATCAATAGCAGCCTTTGTGGATCATCACTCTAAGGCAGCTCTCAAGTCCTTTACTTATATCTTGAAAGACTCATGGCATTGCCTAGATTTATTGAGAAAAATACCTAGTGACAAGAACATTGTGTTTGTCACAACTGATGTAATTAATCTCTTTAATGTTACACCCATGAGGTAATTTTGGATTATTTCACTCAAAGCTTGAGACGGAGTGGGTTGTTGGACCAAACCAAGATTAACTTATTGGCAGACCTGGTTGAAATGGTACTTGCCAACAATTTTCTATGTTTTGAGGATGAATACTTCAGGCAAAAAACAGGTGTGGCTATGGGCGCAAAGTGTGCCCTGATTTTTGCCAACCTTGTTTTAGATGAATGGGAGAAAAGGGAGGTATTCACCTCAGTTTACATGAACAAAATTTTATCTTATCATAGATTTTTGGATGATATCCTTATTCTGTGGACAGGGGGTTCTGAAGAGCTGTTAGAATTTATAAATTATTTGAACACAACTACTGATTTTTTAAGATTTACATATAACACCAATAGCAAAAATGTTGATTTCTTAGATTTTTTTTGAGCAAAAACAGTTTAAGTGGAGAACTCTCTTCCAACATTTTTAGGAAAAGAACTTATACAAACACACTTCTAGAATATCATAGTTGCCATCTTTTTCATCAAAGACGGACAGTCATTAAAGGCCAAATGGTTAGACTCTCCTGGTTGGTCAGTAATGATGATGAATTTTTACGTGAGATGTATATTTTGATTGGAATGTTCAAAGAAAGGGGCTAACTGTAGTAAGAATCTTTGTGTTCAACATCTTTGTATCATGTATAGTAAGGGTTAAAATGTGAAATTGCATTGCAAGCAAAGAAGCAAGTTGAAATAAGCTGTTTTTCTTATAAAGAATTTGCTGACCAAAGAGAAATGCACAGATGTTACCTTGGTCCAGGCACAAGCTTATCTTGTGACTGACCTCTGACCATCTAAGGCTCCAGTATGTGAATTTATAGCCTTGACTGAAATTCCTTGTCTGGTAACCAGTTACTGTGTACGTGCTGAGAAGGGTATAAAAACCCATGTGAAGTGTACAGAAATTAGACTGCTGACATACCATGTACTTTGTAGCATGTCTCCATGCATGTAAAATAAACCTTTTTGCTTATTTTTATCTGCGTGATTCTTCCAGTATATGTTAAGAGTATTAAAATCTTTTGACATTTCTGGTGCCCAAGAACGTGGGGCCACCTCTTCACGGTACAAATCGCATAAGAGGGACTGAAAAACCTGTACAGGAGGGGAGAACGAATCTCGGGCTCCCTTGAACGGAAAGACCTCCGACAAAGAAGTCATAAGTAGAGGCCAGTCACTCTTAGATTCGATCCGTTGGACGGTGACGAACGGGGTGGAAGATCCGCAGTAAGGTAAGCTTTTACATTTATAAAAGTACTTTTTTTTAAGGGACTAGTCATAAAGGAATTTCTTTTGTTTAAATTTTACAAAAGACCGGTAGAGATCTCAGGAAAAGGAAACAGTTTTTCTTTTAAATAAGAAAAATGGGAATAGGAAGCAGTTGTTGTGCTAGTAAGGGCTGCTTAAATAAAAGGACTGAAGATGAGGAATATATGTTTAAATTACATCCAAAAAAAAAAAAAAAACTTAAAATACATAAAAAAAATGAAAGACAAATTATGGGAATGTCAAAATTTAGTGAGAGATCCGCGTAGGGACGCAGGAGGCAAAGTTAAAAATCAAGTAAAGGTGGGATTCCCTCAAGCTCAGAAATGGTTAAAAGAAGCTAATAAGAGACATAGGGAACAATTTTCGAATAAGGAAAGTGGCGGCTCGAGTGCAAAAGGTGCATTTTTTGTCCATAAAGAAGATGACGAGACATCTGTTGTCTGTCGTAAACCGACAGCCCCACCCTTGTATCCAGAAGTCCCTAAAGAAATGGTCGGTCCACCCCAGTATCAGGAAAAAGAAGCAGAAAATCAAGAAAAGGTGTCCTCCGTAGTTTTACAGAGGCAGAGAAGCAGGGAAAAATACCCTCCGTAGTTTTACAAAAAACAAGCAGAGGAGACTCTGGAACTATGTAACCGTAGTATAGACAAATCAGAGTAAAAACAAAAAGAAGCTAAAGTACATACCCTGTCCACAGACTCATATCCCCTTACATGCAGAAAAATATCTTGAGGAAAAAGAAAAGAAAACAGGTTCAAACCTTTACGGTGAGCGAGGATGGAACACTTATGTTAATATAAGCTCCGTCCAACAGAGGTAGAGGAAGGGGACGGGGTAGAGGCAGAGGGAGTGGGAATGTAGGACATTTTGAAGATTACGAAGGCAGACAAAAGAGGGGGGAATGTTTTAAATGCAGTAAGAAGGGGCATTTCGCAAGAGATTGCCGGAATCCCGGGAAATTCGCTGCTGCTCCAGATCATAGTTCAGCATGACTATATGATGGCAGCACGGACAAACCGGACCCAGGTGCTGAGGTCGACTGGCAAGAGTCAGTAATACAGAATGAGGATGATTTTGAAGATGTGAATAAAGAAGGTAAAAGGGAATGTGCAGGATGGGAACATGAGATAACTGATTTTTCAGAAAAAGGTGAATATCAGGTTGTTAGCCTGACAGCTCTAGCTATGACTATGCAGTTAGAAGTGCAACCAGTAATCATATTACAGGTTGAAGGGAGGGACGTAAAATTTCTATGTGACTCAGGGGTTTCTAGGACCTTATTGAAACACACTGCAGTGCCGTCCAATGTGACTACTGATGACTATGTATTAGTCAAAGCGGCCGACGGCCGCATCTATAAAGAACCTTTGTCTAAACCTTTATGGTTTACAGACCCTGAAACTAATCAAACCATTAGATTTCGGGTGATTGTCTCTCGGATTTGCCCTGTTAACTTATTAGGAAGGGATTTGATGCATGTTTTTAGAATAGCAGCAGTACCAACTGCATCAGGAATTTTGGCTAAGCGTATGAAAATCCAGGATGAAATGTTGCAGGTAGGGCAAGGGGATTTACATTACTGGTATAGTAATGATCTTATCGAAACAGGACCACAAAGCGTGGCCAATGAGTTAACTAAGCTAGCTTTGAGCAAATATAGTACGGCTATTCAGTTACCAGAGGCTGCCAAACAACTACACTGTACAATGTATTACAGGAAAAGTGTGGGACCTGATCCCAAGTATGAGGAACAATTTTTTAAACACAAGGTGACCAGGATCCTATTACAAAATCTTTATTGGGACAGGGCAGGGAACTCCGCAGTTACTTGTAGTCTCACAAGAGACATGCAACAGCTTTTTCAAAATGCCTCAATCCCACATGTACCTGTGACTAGGGAAGAACAAACGGCATGGTATATAGTTGGGAAAAAAGTTACCGATTGGTCAAAGATGACACCGGAATAGCTGGCAGGTAAGGGGGTTCAGGTACAGAAGTTAAATTGGGTGACCCAGGCCAGACCAACGGTACATCTTCGAGAAGATCGGTTAACACCGACAGGAGGCATGCCATCCTGACTATGCTTTCTGACCCCACAAGAAGAATTGAAACTACAGTCAGTACCAAAATCCTTATGGTCCCTAGGACAACACGACATTGGGCTAATGAAAACAGCAAGACAGGTTAAAATAACTCCAAAATCCGATTTTAGACCTCATAAGCGTTAGTATCCATTAAGTAAAAAGGCAGAAGAAGGCATTTTTCCAGTGATCACGGCTCTACTGAGAGCTGGGGTTTTAATTTCATGTACAGATTCACCGTGTAACACACCCTTGTTCCCAGTAAGGAAACAAGAAGGGACATGGAGAATGGTACAGGATCTGCAGGCTGTAAATGCTGCTGTAGTGCCAAGGGCTCCTATGGTCCCAGATCCATCTGTTTTGTTAAATGATATCCTTCCCACGGATAAGTATTTTTCTGTTATTGACATTAGTAACGCATTATTTTCTATTCCCCTACAGGAAGATAGTAGGTTTTGGTTCGCTTTTACGTTTATGAGCAAGCGGTACACATACACACGACTGCCGCAGGGATATTGTGAAAGCCCTACAATCTTTTCGCAAGAAATGTCGACAAACCTGGCACAGTTTCAACCAGAGCATGGCTGTCATCTACTACTGTACGTGGACGACATCTTACTGGCTGCACCCACGGAGGCTGTCTGTGAGTCCGAAACTATTCGGTTATTGCATTTTTTAGCGAAAGAGGGACATAAGGTAAATAAATCTAAATTACAATTTTGTAAAACTGAAGTACGGTATCTAGGCTATACCATTTCAATTGCTGGTAGACAACTAGATAACTGTAGAAAAGAAGCCATTTTACAGGCACCAATGCCCAGCACAAAAAAGAGAAATGATGTCATTTTTAGGAAAAACAAATTTTTGTCGTAGTTGGATTCCCAACTATGCAGAGGAAGTAAGTCCACTTTCGGAACTTATTTTCGCACTTCCCATGGCAGCACATAACGCGCTGCAATGGACGGATAATTCATACAGGCATTTACTAGGGTAAAGCAGTTGATAGCAGGATCTGCAACACTTAGCTTCCCTGACTATACAAAACCCATTGTTCAGACAGTAGATTGTAAGCAGGGCTTTATGACATCGGTTCTGTTGCAAACTTATGGGGATAAGTTGAGACCATTAGCTTTTTATTCTAGTAAATTGGACACAGTGGCACGGTCTTTGCCACACTGTGTACAAGCAGTAGTCACAGCCGCACAGGCTGTGCAAGCGTCTGCGACCCTAGTTTTGTTTCATGACCTTACCTTACGAGTACCGCACTCTGTCGCGGTAATACTACTACAGGATAAAGTTACCTTTCTCTCTCCTAGCAGACACTTATCCTGCATGACAACGTTACTATCACAACCACACATGACCTTTGAGCGATGCACCACTCTTAATCCAGCCACGCTGTTACCTACAGCTGACGATGGTGCCCCTCACGTGTGTTTAGATTTGATACACTCTAATGTCTTACCAAGACCAGACCTTAAGGACCAACCTTTGGCAAATTCAGATTGGACCCTGTTTGTAGATGGGTCAGCATGTAAAAATGAGGCAGGCATTACACAAGTGGGTTATGCAGTCACAACTGAGATTACGGTACTAGAGGCAAGACCCCTTCCCAGGAACCTGTCCGCACAAGCGGCCAAATTGATTGCTTTGTCCAGAGCATGCACCATTTCCAAGGATAAGGCAGTTACTATCTACACAGATAGTCAGTATGCTTTTTCCATGGTCCATGTCTTTGCACAGCAATGGAAAAATAGGGGAATGGTTACGGCCTCAGGAAAGGAAATAACCCACAAGGATTTAATCCTTAGCCTCTTACAAGCTGTCCAACTGCCACGGGGACTGGCCATCTGCAAGTGCGCAGCGCACACGAATGCCAAGGATCCAGTACTACTTGGAAATGCACTGACTAACAAAGCTGCAAAAAGTGTAGCCTTAACCTCTACCTTGGCACTCGAGACCACACAGAAGGAACTTCACCCTACAGATAAATTTGATCTACAAACTTTACAGGTAATGCAGGAACTTAGTACAGTTCAGGAAAAACAGCGATGGGTTAAATATGGGGCTATTCAAAAGCAGGGAGTTTTTGTAGGTCCAAATGATAAGTATGTCTTACCAACAAACCTTTTTAGGTATGCCTCATTAATGACGCATGGCCCATCTCATCTGGGCCCTGCTGCTATGGTTCAAATGATCCAGCAAATGTTCTGGACCAAGGGCTTTATAGCATACACTAAACGATTTTGTTTATCGTGCCTGCTTTGTGCACGATACCATGGTGGTGGGGTGCGGATCACCCCAGCAGCTTTTCCGCTGCCTCCGTATCCATTTCACACAATCTGCATGGATTTTATTGAACTAACTCCTGTTCAACAGAAGCGATTTGTGTTAGTCATTATTGACGCTTTTACAAAATGGGTTGAAGCTTTTCCGGTAGCACACCCAGATGCACTGTCGGTAGCCAAGGCCCTTACAAATAACATTATCCCTCATTTTGGGCTACCTACACGCATCTATTCTGATAATGGCACACATTTCGTAAACCAAGTTATTCAAAAGCTGGCCGCCGTTTTCAGATCGAGTTAAAACACCATTGTGCCTACCACCCACAGTCAGCAGGGTTGGTTGAACGCCATAATGGCATTCTCAAAGGCAAGTTACGTAAACTCATGGCCGAGACACATCAGTCTTGGATAAACTGCTTACCTCTGGCACTCCTGTCCATGCGTACCACTCCCACCTCAAAAGGGGTCACACCATTTGAACTATTATACGGGAGACCTTATTACATCCCGCAGTGGCAAAATCTTTTGCCTGCGGAACGTGAGGGGGGTGAAGAGATAGCAGATTACATGAGGAAATTGCTGACCAGGACTAACACCTCTTTAACGAATGATTGCTTTTCAGATCAGAAGAACAACAGGATCCTGGAAGTGAAACCCAGGAACTGGGTTTGGATTAAAATGGTCAAGAGGAAAACCTGGACCTCGCCTAAGTGGGAAGGTCCATACCAGGTTTTGATCGCAACACCTACAGCAATCCGAATCAAAGAACAAACATCATGGATCCATCTGACACACTGTAAACTGGTAAAACAGTTTGAACTGGACAAAACTTGAGTTCCCCTGAGGAACACTGATTAGTAGTAATCTTGTTTTGTATGAATATCTGACTATCGTAGCAATGCAGAGAAATACTGGAAGAGAGCAGCCCTTCCCACAAAAGCATTCCAAAATAATTTTGTTACTAATAAGTGTGAGTGTTACTTTTCTGTTTTGGCCGTTTTTATTTTCAAACAAGACTAGCCAAGTAAAGAGAGATGATGCATATGCCCTGTCTTTTAATGTCTCAAATTGTTGGATATGCACGGCTATCCCTACTGTACATGGTGGTCTAATGTTAGGTACAGTCCCTTTGGGGGCAAATGATACATGGACTAATTTACTATTTGAAACTTCAAATGTAGCCTTAAAGGACAAAATAGCATTACCCCTCATGGGTCGCTAGAATGGAACTGTAAGGTTGGATGGAGTCAGTGTAATGTAACAATAATTCATAACTGTACAATAGATGGGCACTGTGCAATGAGTTTCAAGTCTATAAGAGTGCTTGTTAATAGTACAGGGCTTGTTAATGACACAAGTTTCTTTGAAAAAATGTTATCTGTGTATGATCTTTTGTTTAAAGGGCTGCAAGATAAAGGAAATCACTCTGTTCCAGTCAATATTACACTTAAAGTAAATGATTGTTATTTTATCTGTGGTAGAAAAGCATACAAATGGTTACCAAGGAATTGGTCAGGCAGTTGCCTTTTGGGTTATTTAGCACCAGCTATAAGACATACATTTTCTCTTCCCCAAGGTAAAATACGAAATGTACGTGCTGTTAATAAACCTGTTAATCCCGTAGGTAACGTTGATGCATCCTGGATCTATCAACACGATTTGGCCCATAGTAGCAGCAAGGGGCTATCACACATGGACTTGGGCGATGATGCTATTTCCTGGGCTGGTATTTTTCCAGCGTATGGGACAGTAAAATCCATTTGGGAGCTCAGAAAACTGTTAAAAACTCTGAGCAATGCAACTTTTTCTACGCTAGAATCGATGACGGATGAGTTAACTGCAATGAGGACTGTAGTATTGCAGAATCAGATGGCCGACTTCCCCTAGCGGCGAAAGGAGGTACTTGCGAGTGTTGTCCGTTCATTCCAGACAACGAATATGACATTAACAGCCATCTGGAGATCCTTCAACAAGTTTCTGAACTTACAAAACCAGGACAGAATCCATTAACTGACTTTTTCCAAAATTGGTTTGGAAATTGGGGAACAGTACTTATGAATGTCTTAATTGCTATATGTTTTGGTGCCATTATATTCCTACTGTTGGGTTGTTGTTGCATTCCTTGCATCCGAATGATAATATCAAGTGTATTGTCTGCCAATGCAACTAAAGCTTATTATTCTGAATATACAGAACACGAGTCATGCAAAAAACTGTATGAATAAAATGTATTACTTATGATACAAAGTGTTGCAAGGGGGGAAATGTAGTAAGAATCTTTGTGTTCAACATCTTTGTATCATGTATAGTAATGGTTAAAATGTGAAATTGCATTGCAAGCAAAGAAGCAAGTTAAAATAAGCTGTTTTTCTTGTAAAGAATTTGCTGACCAAAGAGGAATGCACAGATGTTACCTTGGTCCAGGCACAAGCTTATCTTGTGACTGACCTCTGACCATCTAAGGCTCCAGTATGTGAATTTATAGCCTTGACTGAAATTCCTTGTCTGGTAACCAGTTACTGTGTACGTGCTGAGAAGGGTATAAAAACCCATGTGAAGTGTACAGAAATTAGACTGCTGACATACCATGTACTTTGTAGCATGTCTCCATGCATGTAAAATAAACCTTTTTGCTTATTTTTATCTGCGTGATTCTTCCAGTATATGTTAAGAGTATTAAAATCTTTTGACACTAACCCATTAAGCTTCTGACATCAGTTAAAAAATAAGTTATAAAAGAATCATTCTACAAGATTTAGCTCCATTTTAAGAGGTGGGATGAGCACTATAATGATGGTGAATGTGGAAACACCTAAGAATGATGTTATGGACTTGCAGTACAATCATTTAGTGCCAGACTTGGCAAAAAGTTTATGTAGAATATGGGACAGCATGCTTGATGCTGAATTGAAAAAACAAATTAGGTGCAAAACCTAAAGTTGTATACAGCAGGGGGAGAAATATCAAGGAAATACTTGAATGTGACAATAAAAAGTTTAAAAAGACATGCATCTCTAGGATGAGCAAATGCGGGGCATGCAGTAGTTGCAGGTTTATTAATGATAGTCCTTATGTGACTATTGAAACATACAACAGGACACTGCAGTGTCCTGGATGATGCAACTACAATACAAAAGCAGTTGTATATATTGCTACATGTGTGTCATGCCCTGAGTTCTACACAGGCAAGACCATCAGGAAGTTACATGACAGAATTCTGGAGCATAATAGGGATATAAGAAAAAGAAGAGAGACTAGTGCTTTATATATACACGCTAGAGAATGCAATGAGTATAACAAATTTATGAGAGGGGGTGACGCCGAATTAAAACTTTTAAACAAAGAGTTAGAATGGCAACTTAGATTAAATCCCAAAGAGAAGCCAGGCATTAATGCCAATACACCTCTGTTGTGTGTTCTAAAAAGGAGAGTAAAAGATATTTGAATTTCTTTTTTATGTGAAGTTTATACTTGATGGATATGTTTTATTTGGGTTAAAGTGCTTATGATCTATCTTTTGCAAAGATTTGTGTCATTTACCATTTTAACAACAGGTTAAAGTTGCAATCCAGACATCTTATTTTTAACTTTTAACTGTTTTAACATTGTTACTATTTATTTGAGTTTTTATTCCTCATATTACATAATTTGACATGACAGGAAGTGATGTAATGATTGACTTTAAGATCTGGTGTTATTTAAACAGTGCTTAAAGATGTTTTCACTAACTCTGATGATGCCTTAATATTTTATCAGGTGAAAGCGCTTAGTCCGTGAATTTTGTATGTTAATTTAGTTTATGTTTTAATAGTGTGGAAACATTAAAGTGAGTGCATTTTCTTTACCACGGGCAGTGGTTTTCTTATTTTTCCATTATTTGTGTTTTAAGTCGTCTGTGTGGTGGTTTGGAGCAGCTATATTTCAAGGAAAGTACAGTTGTGTACCTACCATAAATGTAGATGTTTGAGTGTATTCACTGTTGCAGTCATTACTCTTGGATTATCCTGCTGGCAGGCTACCCGCAGTTGGCCTGAATTCTAAAGTCCTGGTCCGGCGTCGGTTGCTGTCACCTCTTCCCTGGCATCAGTGCGCCAGGGGTATAAAAGATGCAGCCAACACCATTTTCTTCAGTTTTTCTTGCCCCAGATGTCAGGTGCCCCCAAAAAGGGTAGGCTAAAAAAATTTTGATCATAAAAAAGCATGCAATTAAACCTTCATCTACAAGTAAATACACCACATAGGTTGTATAGATTAGAGAAGTGCACATAAGTTCCAGCAAAGATATGGGGGATGGTGGGTGGGTAACCTGGACTGCAACAGTGAATACACTCGAACATCTACATTTATGGTAGGTGCACAACTGTACTATGTTCATCATGTTTCACTGTTGCAGTCATTACTCTTGGGTTGAATCCCAAAGCTGAGTTTGGGTGGCCGGCTCTATAGAGGATTTGGTGTGGCTATGAGGCCCTGCAGCACTGCAGTGGCAAAGCCAGCTCTGGATCTAGAATAAAGAGGCAAGTGGTAATGCTTGGTAAAGGTGTGCACTGAACTCAAAGTTGCAGCTTCCAAGATATCTTTGGTAGGTACTCCTCTAAGGAAGGCAGTAGAAGTGACAGTTGCCCTGGTGGAATGTGATGTAATATTACTAGGTACAGGTTTACCACTGTGTGTGTAGCAGAGCCGGATACAGTGTCCTATCCACTTTGAAATGGTCTGCTTTGAAACTGCCTTTCCCTGTGATCCTGCAGCATATGATACAAACAGTTGTTCAGATTTTCTGAAAGCTTTTGTTTTGTTCAAGTAGAAGCGCAATTGCCTGTGTATGTCCAAGGAATGTAGAAGTCTCTCCCCTTTATTTTGGGAATTTGGATAAAATGTTGGCAAGTGAATAGACTGGTTAAGAGCCACACTGGAAACCACCTTAGGCATAAAGGAAGGGTTTGTTCTTAAAGAAACCCTGTCTTGCTGGAAAATGATAAAAGGCTCCACTGCCATTAGTGCCTGTAGTTCTGAGACTCTTTGTGCTGATGTTATTGCCAGAAGCAGGGCAGTTTTCCATGATATATACTTTAACTCTGCTGAATTGGCTGGTTCAAAAGGAGGCAAAGGTAGTTTTTCCAAAATGAAATTGAGGTCCCAAGTTGGTGTTGGTGCTCTCAGGGGCGGTCTTATGTTTTTAGCCCCTCTGAGGTACTGCTTTAGCAAAGGATGAGAAAAAATAGGAAGATCTGTGTTGTAATGAACCAAGATGGCAGAAGCGTGAATCTTAATGGATGAGAAAGATAGTCCTTTGTCCAGCATCTCAGTCAAGTATTGCAGTATCTGAGGAATGTTAGGGACCAGAGGATCAAGGTTTTGAGCCTGGTTCCAGGCACAGAATCTCTTCCACTTTTCTGAATAAGATTTCCTGGTGCTAGATCTCCTGGCCTCCAAAATGACATCCATAACAGCTTTAGAGAGAGAAGTTGTCTGTTTGGCTAATGAATCTGCCATGCAGCCAGATTTAAGGTTTTGAGCTGACTGTGCAGTATCTGATTGTTTTGCTGAGTCAGAAGGTGTGGAATTTGAGGCAAAATCCAAGGTGGGCCTTGAGCTAAGTTCTTTAGGAGTGGGTACCAATGCTGGCGTGGCCAGTCTGGCGCAATCAGAATCAGCTGTGGTTTGTCTAGTCTGGCTTTTAGGAGTACATTTGAAAGGAGAGGCAGTGGTGGGAAGGCATAAATGCTTAGGCTTTTCCAGCTGAACGAAAGAGCATCCACTTTCCATGCTTGTGTGTGATAAGTCCTTGTGCAGAATTTTTGTAGTTGGCAATTCAGTGGGGAGGCAAAGAGATCTATGTCCGGGCACCCCCACTTCTGAATTATCATGCTGAAAACTTGTGGATTTAATTTCCACTCGTGAGGATCCATGATGTTTCTGCTCAGGTCATCTGCCAGAGTATTTATCTTTCCTGGCAGGAATTGTGCTTGCAGATGAACTTGATAACTTATAGCCGTGTTCCACAAGGTCATGGTTTGCCTGCATAGGGGGTAAGAATGAGTGCCCCCTTGCTTATGTACCACATCACTGTGGTGTTGTCTGTCCTTAATAATAATTGTCCTGGATGCAGAAGGTCCTTGAAAGCTGTTAGGGCATTTTGTACAGCCAACATCTCCTTTTGATTTATGTGAAGAGGCATTTGTTCTGTGGTCCATTTGCCCTGAATACATTTTCCTGCCATGTGTGCTCCCCAGGCGTAATCTGAGGCGTCTGTTGTTATAGTCTGCCTGGCTGTGGGAAGAGTGAAAGGCTGACCCTTGTTGAGGTGACATGCCTGTGCCCAGCATCGAAACTCCTGTTGTAGGCAGGGAATTAGAGGTATTACTGTCTCCAAGCTGTGAGAATGTTGAGACCAAACACTTTTCAGGTACCATTGTAATTTCCTCATATGCAGTCTTGCACATGGAATTAGTAGAATGCAGGATGCCATGAATCCCAAGGCCTGCAGAATTTTTCTTGCAGGGAGTTGGGACTCTGTTGCCATCAATTGAAAATACTGAGTCAGTTTGTCCTTGTTTGTCTGGCGTGAGATAAGCCATCTGGGCCGTTGTATTTAAGCTGGCACCCAGGAATATATCTCATGTGAGGGCACTAGTTTTGATTTTTTTTGTTTACTATGTACCCTAGGCACCTTAACAATCTTTTTATGAATGCCAGATGTTGTAGAAGAATGCCCTTGCTCTCTGCTTGAATCAGGCAGTCGTCCAGATATGGATATATTTGAATTCCTTTTTGTCTGCAAAATGCAATTACTGGTGCCAGGCACTTGGTAAAGACCCTGGGCGCAGTAGATAAGCCAAAGGGCAGTGCAGAGAATTGGTAGTGCATTAAACCAGCTATGAAGCTGAGGTATCTTCTGCAATTTTGTCTGATAGGGACATGCAGGTATGCCTCTTTGAGGTCCAAAGTAACAAGCTTTCTTGCCCAACATGGGAAGGAGCTGTTGTAGTGTCAGCATTTTGAATTTCGGAACATCCAGCTAAGTATTTAGAGTGGAAAGGTCTAGAATGGGTCTCCAGGCTTTGTCCTTTCTGGGTACCAGGAAGAGTCTTGACTAAAATCCTTGTCCTTTTTCCTGCTGTAGTACTTTTTGAATAGCTCTCATGTCCATGAGAGCTGTAATTTGTTTTTGTGCATCTGCCCATTGATTTTGTGGCAGGTCTGGCATTCCTTTTAGCCTTGGTAAAGTGTGAAAGTGGAACCTGTAACCTTGAGACACAATATTCAGCACCCATTTGTCTTGGGTGATTGCTTGCCAGTTTTGAGAAAAAAGTGCTAGTTTCCCCCCTAAAGGAGCTGCCAAAAGGTAAGAGTTTGGCATTGGAAGGGGGAAGTCATTGGGACTGTTTCCTGTAAGGTTGTGACTTATCCTCACCTTGTTTTGGGTTAGAAGCACCCCACTGTTGTGGTCTGTAAGAACCTTGTGTCTGAGACTTGCCTCTTGGGCATCTGTATCTGTATCTGTCTCTTTGTGGCCTGTCTGACACTGGAAAGGACCAATTCTTAGTAGGCCAATTTCTGCTAAATCATGGTGGCTGTACCTGTAAGAAATCCTTTACGTTTTGCATAGATTTTGCCTTATCCTCCATTTTCTTTAATACCTCTTCTGCCTTAATACCAAATAAATTATCTTGCTGCAAAGGAGCATCCAATAATTTTGCCTTAACATGATCTGGTAAACTTTGTTCTTTTAACCAAGCATGCCTTCGAATCACAGATCCTGTAACTGCTGCTCTACAAGAAGCTTCTAATGAATCAAAACCACAATGCAAAGTATGCTTTCCCACTTGTTCAGCTGCATGCAATAAATCCTGCATTTCCTTAAAGTCAGGTTGTTCTGCATTTATAATCATTTTCTGTTTTAATTGAGAGAGTAAGTATTGTGGATACTTAAGCATGTGAAACTGGCAATTCAGAGCTCTCACTGCTAAAGTTGCAAAGGTGTAAACTTTCTTTCCCCATCTGTCTAATGCTCTAGAGTCCCTATCCGAGGGAACTGGATTCTTAGCCATGGAAGCCTTAACCCCTTTGGGACCTGGGAAACAGTTTCTGGGTCTGCAACAGGGTTTTTATAAAGACATTTGTGAGAGTCAGGGACTCTGTAGTATCTGTCTGGCTTGACTGGAGCTGGGGGTAAAGAGTCAGGGTTTAAACTAGATTCAGAGAACACATCATCCACAATGTCCAACACTGGCGGAATAGCAAGGGGCCTGTGCTGAGGCAGCAAAAGAAAATCTCTAGGCCTTTTCTTGGATTCTGAGTAATCCTGGCCCTCCAAATGGAAATGCTCCCTCATGGTATGTAAAGTTTCCCCAAAAGAGTAATCCACAGGAGGAGAGGCTGAAGGAATGGATTCTTCAGCATCAGAATCCTCATAGGGGGGGTAAAGAATATCCCTGGTCTGAAGAGGAATCAGAATATATAGAAACCTGGTCAGAGGAATCATAGTCTGTATCCTGCCTAGGCCTTTTATCAGGAGGGGAATGGGAACCCCTGATCAGAGTAATTAAGTCTTTGGCCATCTTGAGCATCTGTTTTTTAGGCATGGAGGCCTGGCCAGGTGAATGCTGTATTTGCTTCTTTGTCTTTAGTGTAGGCTTGGTCTTGGCTGTAGTTGTAATGGTAAGTTGAGTAGGCCTGAAAACGCCCTCAGAAGCCGATGCCTGCTCAGTGGCTCCGGACCCATCTGAGGGGTTAATCTCCGTTGGGCCAACACCTTGAGGCTCCAGAGGCCTAGGCACCTCCATGTGGGAGTCGGACGCGGCCTGTGGTTCTGAGGTTGTGGGAGTCAGGGGCTGCGAAAGCACCTCACTGAAAACCGGAGACTGGCCCAGAAGAGGCTTCGTCGTCAGTTTTGGGCCTTGGATGCCTTTCCTTATCTTTATCTTTGCACTTTTTATGCATTCCGGTCTTCGGTTGATCCGACGGCATTGTATAATTAAACTGAAGCAACAAAAGTTGAAACAAACTAAGATGAATGAAACAAAATCCACGTCAGCAGAACCAGCAGCAAAGAGTCCAATATATTGGACTCTTTGCTGCTGGTTCTGCTGACGTGGATTTTGTTTCATTCATCATTGTATAATTAAACCTTCGCCCAAATTAATGGCGAGCAAAATCAAATCGACGTTTAATAGTGCGTTTGTTAAATCTAGCACAAAACCGACAACTACTGACATCGTGATCTGGGCCTAGGCATGGAATACAGTAAGAATGAAAATCCTTATGAGGTATTTGCTTCCCACAAGAAATACAATTATTAACTTTTTCTGACATCAGTCTGAGGCAAGAAAAATTTTCCCCAACGGGGTACTTAGCTTTATTGAGGACTACGGTTCTGAAATCGAATTTGAAATCTCAGGAGTTGGCCGACCGGCATTTGCGAACTGCTTTTGCTTTGGGCACCACACGGCAAGAAAGACTCAAGAAAATGGTGTCGGCGGCATCTTTTATACCCCTGGCGCACTGACGTCAGGGAAGAGGCGACAGCAACCGATGCCAGAACAGGACTTTGGAATTCAGGCCGACTGCGGGTAGCCTGCCAGCAGGATAACCCAAGAGTAATGACTGCAACAGTGAAACACGATGAACATCAGAGGTTCCTCCAATACTCTTCAATCTCTCCAGGGGTAGGACAAGGAGGGGGGTAGGTGGGTAGAAAGTTGAGAAAGAATGAAAATAGGCAACACAGATGGAATGTTATGATTCTGATGTCCATTTTCATTCATTCCACTGTTGGGACAGAGTCCCTAGCTACCTAAATCCCGGGAGGACTCTAAGGAAGGATATTCCGGAGGACTGCCAAGCGAAAGGCTGCTCTTCGCCTGCAGACCAGATTCAGTTTGTAATGAGCAATAGAGGTATGAGGATTAGTCCAAGCTGCAGCTCCATAAATATCATCCAAGGAAGTTCTGGACAAAAAGGCTGATGAAGTTACCATAAAACCTGGGGAAGTGGATTCTGGGTGGTTTTGGCAAAGGTAAGTCCACTTTTTGATAAACAAAGGTAATACAATCAGTTAACCATTTAGCCAGAGTAACCTGAGATACTGGTTTGACTAGTTTTGACTCAGAAAAGGAAACAAACAATTGCTCTGACTTTCTTAGATCCTTAGTTCTGTGAAGATAGAAATGTAATTGCCTATGCACATCTAACAAATGTAACAAATACGCATCTTTGTTCGAAAAACTTGGAAAGAACATTGGAAGATGAATGACCTGATTAATATTAGACATAGAAACCATCTTTGGTAAAAAGAAGTACTGGTCCATAGAGAAACCCTAACGTTATGAAAAACTAAGTAAGGAGGCTTAGAGGACAACGCTTGAAGTTCAGACACTCTTCTGGAAGATGTAATAGCAACTAAAAAAACAGGTTACCAGGTCAAAAATGTTAGATCAGATTTAGCCAAAGGTGCAAAGGGAGGTTGAGTCAAGGACTGAATTATGATGTTTAAATCCCAAGGAGAAGTAGAATCCTTTAAAGAATGTCTAAGTCCAAAGATTCCTCTTAGAAAGGATTTGCAGAGTTTAGAAGAAGCTAAGGTAGAAGTATTTACTCTAAGCTGAAAGTTGGAAATGGCTGCTAATTGTACTCTAATAGTTGAGGAACTAGCACCTTCGCTGAAAATTTTGCTAAAAAGTCAAGGACACTTGAAATCGGTGCTGAAAATGGATCTAAGTTTTTGCTTAGGTGCAAAGAACTCTTGGAAATCTTTCTGGTGGAAGCTTTATGGGAAGATAATAAAATGTGATGGACAGAGTAGGAGACCCTGGACTTTCTAACAATCAATGGAGCTGTAAAAAACATGTGGTCAATTTAACACCTGTTAAGCTTGGGTGAGTTATGCCTGCCAGGTGTGACAGGAGGTCTGGAGTTGGTTCCAGAATCCATGGCAGATGTAGAAGATGAGGCCAAAGGAAGGAAAACCAAATCTGATGAGGCCAGTAAGGGGCAATGAGGATAACCATGCTCTTCAATTGAGATGTTTTCTGTAAAAATTTTGGAATGAGGGGTAATGGAGGATAAACGTAAAGGAGACCAAGGGGGCCAAGTGTGAAGAAGACCATTCCTTGGTAACTTCCCCAGTGGTCAGATCCGACTTTTTCAAAAGTTTAGCTGGTAACTCCGATGAAGGAGCAGAAGTTGAAGTTGAGGTGGAAGGACAATCAGGATACCTTTTACATGAATCCTTGTCCTTTGTAACAGAGTCACCCTTCTTGTCTTATTTTTTATGGGTTTGAACCCCAACAACCGGAATACAGTGTTTAGAAGGAAGAATACCCCTTAGGATAAGCTTATTCTTCCTGTCAATCAAAGCTCTGAATTAAAGCCTGCCCAAATGTCTTTGAGAATCAGAGTTTGGAATCTTGTGCCAAGAAGAAACATGTTTTGAAAGTGGAAGGTTTGTCCGACATGTTTAAAAAGTAATGAAAATATAATAATAATCAACTACAGCCAAGAAGGTGTACCCAGAAAAGATAGACAGGGTTTTTTTTTTTTACAAAAGGAAAGAAAAGACTACCAACAACTGCATTAAGGGGTACAAGAAGGGGAAAGGAACGATACCAATGATGGGATTGAGAGGTACTCAAGGAGAAAGAGAAAAAGGCCGTTAATGGAGAAAAGAATGTAATAATAAAAAAGGGTACAAGGGAGGTATAGAGAAACAACTATAAGTGTGTAAGAAGAAACTAAAAGGAATTAAACTCACTTAAATGACAAACTAGAGACTAAACAAGTCCTAACTCTTGATAGCTCATAATCCATGTCTGTTCACAATGGCGGCAAATGAGATCTGGGGTATGTTGGGTTGGTGGGGCATTGTGGATAAAGGGTTTCTTTAATTTAAAAATCTGGAAGAAGCAATTGACTCAGATCTGTGGGTCGGATATGAACCCAACAGTTGAGGAATGAATGAAAATGGACAACATCAGATTTGTTTTCACATTGGTATGACTGCTAGGAAGTTATCAGGAAGAATTAGAGAACATGTATAAACTATCAAACAGAATGACTAAAATAATGCTGTATTCAAACATCTGTTAATATATCACTATAATAAGATGTTTTTACAGTCTGTGTTAGATCATGAGTTATGTGATGCCATAGCATTTTTTAAATAGATTAGAAATGTGTGAAGCTGGGTGTCAGATCTATTTACATGCAGTTATGTCAGCTGCGTTAATTAAGTTGTTAATATTAAATGTATAACAAATAGGAGATTAAACAACAACAGGAGCTGGTAGACAAATATTCTTTATACTAGTATGATATTTTATTTTTTGTATAGTTGCATTTTTGGTTGAGATATACCTTTAAATCGGTGTTGTAAGTTGTCATTTGACTTTTGAATTTATTTAACTTATTCTTATCACATTATTTTTTTGTTCTAAGGATGTCTTACTGTATAAAGAGATGAAAGTGCTAAACTATTTTTCAGCATCTAATGTGGTGTTTTTTTTTCTTTTAGTCTCTGGTTTATACTACTCCCATGACAGAAGTTAGTTTGTAACATTTAAACCACACATAGTCAAACACATACTCCTCACCTGAGTAACTTAATTATCCTTTGTCAGCTCATACCCTCTATCCCTTTATAACCTCAAGCACCTTCTACACAACAAACCTTTCTACCACTCCTCCTCAACTACCTTCCTATCTTAATCCCCATATTACATTTCATTTTCTTTCCGACCTCCCCACTTTATCCATTTCCTTCAAATACTCTCCACCATTCAACTGTAACCAGGTTCTATAACAGTATGAACCTAGTATTCCTACTCCAATTATCTTTAACAATGCCTCTCACCCTCTTCTAGTAAGTTCATAGGTTACTAGGTTAGTACTAATTAACTGCCCTTGTGGGTCATTTTAAGACAGCCAATTATCCCCTGTGAGAATCAAACCCCACACCTTGTGTTTGTAAGATAAACACCTTAACCATTATGCCAACGTCCCATAAAATGTTAAGTACTTAAGCCTACAGCAACTGATATTCCCAGATGGTCTCCCAACCAAGTACTAGCCAATCCCAACCCTGCTTAGCTTCCAAGATGGAAGGAGAGCAAGTACAGTCAGCTTAGTCTGGATACTAGCTTTTTCTGTTTTTTACTTGCTGACTAATGGTGGGTCACTTCCCTTACCTCAAATGTGTTTACCCCCTAACAACTATACCGTATCCCATGTCCCATAAGTCACATATAACGTCTGTCACATACATTGCTAATGTTTCACATTAAATGTTTTATAGTATGAATTTAACATTATGCATAATGTTACCACAGAAGAAATACCCATTTTATTTTTACAGTATCACCATCAAGCAATTTACCTGTTTGTAGCTAGATGTCTGAAATACTACAGCTCTCTGTCTCTCTCTCTTTGTGTATATATATATATATATATATATATATATATATATATATATTTGTAAAGTATCTTGCAAAGTAATAGTTTTGTCATGATTATCTTAAATATATCTACTGGAGCTTTCCTCCTTGAGCCTCAACTGAAAACGGGCTTTACCAAGTTGGACTTTCCCAGTCAACAAAGTTAAATAAATAAATAAAATAACAAAAACATGGCTTAAGAGCTTACAGATAAGTAGCTCACATCTGTAGTGTAAAAGAGATAAAGCAATAATATAGGAATGAGGCTTAAGAATTTATTTACAAATGTTTTGTATTTGTAGTGTAAGAGAAGAAAAAGTAATAAAGATAAAATGAATGACAGTTCTTTTGTCTTTGGCTAAGACAATCTCAACCTCTCCCAATTCGGATTTGTCAGGGAAAGACCTTGCCTACTGAACCTAGTTGACTTCTTTGAGATCTCACCAAGGCCCTGGATGAGGGAAAGTCAGTACATACAGCTTACCTTGACCTGGCCAAGCCTTTGACACAATCCCCCACTTGGGCATCATCGAAAAGCCAACACAACTTGGTGTTAATCCCTGTCTAGTCAGATGGATGGCCAACTGGCTCATAGACAGGACCCACAAGATCAAAATAGGTGCTGCCACCTTTGACGGCAGACCTGTCATTAGTGGTGTTCCCCAGGGATCTGTCCTGGGACCCCTACTGTTTTGGCATATACCTCTCAGAGGTCCAGACAAAGGGCCTGTGACTGACCAAGTTTGCAGATGACTGTAAGCTGGGTGCTGTCATTGACTCCCCAAATGATTTTAACATACTGCAAGAGGGTCTCACAGCTACAAATAACTAGTGTCAAAGTCATGGTCTTAAGTTAAATGCAAAAAATGTATTATACCATTTGGCAAAAACACAGCCCCTACTGATTACCACATCAATGGCAATCCCCTAAGCACACAACCTGTGGTGAGATACCTGGGTACTCAGGTTGACAACAATATCACATTCGACCATCATGTGGCGGTTGTGGTCAGAAAAGCCTTTTACTTGGTTCATCTTATAAGTAAAAGGATTGCATCCAGAAAAAAGGAGGTTATTACCTCAATGTACTCCTCCCTTATTAGACCTATGATTGAGTATAATGACCTGTTTGGTATGTACCTCTCCAATAACTTGCACCAACTGGAAAGGCCACAAAAATACCTCACAAAGAGAATACATGGCCTTCAACACCTATCCTAGGCAGACAGGCTTAACTCACTATCACTCTACTCGGTACCATACAGATTGCTCAGAGGTGATCTGTGTCTCGCCTACAAGGCGATATCGGACCCTGCCCTAATAGAGATGCTCCACATCTGTAAGTCTAACTCCTTGTGCATTACCCACTTGATAGGCTTAAATCTAATATGCAACATCAACAAAACCTGCTAGAGAGACAGGTTTGTCTCCCAGAGGCTGCCCCATATCTGGAATAGATTTCCATACATGTCAAACAGAGTACTTCACTGGCCCTCTTCAAACGCAATCTTGATGAGTGGATGGGAAACCATAAATTTGTCCCAGGGGGTCCAGCTTTGTCCCTCACTGACCGGGGTGACAGGTGCTGACTGAGGTTTCTTTTTTGGGGACAAACTCTTGGCAAAGCTTGTAAGGGCCCCAGGGCCATTAGCCTAGTATCCTCCTATTATCCTATGGATGATGGACATTACCTTAATTAGCAGACAGTGCGTGAATGTGACTACAATGTGACATTTTTGCCAAATGGTATAATACATTTTTTGCATTTAACTTAAGACCATGACTTTGACACTAGACTGAGAATGGCTAGATCCACTTGTAGAGACATGGAAACTTAAAGAGCCTGCATCTATCTAGTACAATATTGTGTGCCACTGCACAGAGCAACACTCAGCACTGTTCATCCCAGTGAAGAAAACTAGTTAGAACTTTAGCCAAAATGCCTACTTCCAGAATGCTGTAGCAACTTAATTCTCTGCCACAGAACAACTACCCCTGGCTCTTAGAAACAGCACTTGATCAAACATTATTTGGAAAACTTATAAAACAGTAGTAAAATTAAGAGAAAGCAGAGGATAACACTAAATCTGAAACCAGGAACACTTTAGTAATGCAGTAACAGCCAGGCGAGTGTATAAACACAACAGAACAGTTTTGTAACCAAATAGTAAAAAAAATGTATTGTAAAAACTGAATAAAATGGCATTTAAATTGTATAAAACAATAGGTGACTGTAAGTACAACTAAAATCAAATACGTTTCTACTCTTTAGATGCAGAATCGGCTCAAAATGTCAACTTTAGTCATTTAAAAACATGCTCTTTGTGCACCCTTATGAAGTCTTTAAATTAATACAGCGAGCAGGTTGCCCTAATGCAGTTTATTCAGTACAGAAAACAAAAGAACCAGTAGAAAATTAGCTAGGACTTCAACTAATGATGCCTATTTCCAGAATACAGTAAGAGTTTCATATTGTCAAAGAATAACTATCGCAGTTGATCAAAAGCTAACATTAGTTAAATGCAGGAAAAGCAGAGGATAACACTAGATCAGATACCAGAAAAACTTTAGCAATACAGTAATACTCAGTCAACTGTATAAATACAACAGAGCTTTTTTTAATCAAACAGTAAAAAAAAAACTACAACACATTGCCATTGAGAAGTTATGCTACTTGCTATGTTTTTGTTTGTCTTTTCGTCTTTTCCTGGTTAGGGGTCGCCACAGCAGAACTCCGGTCCGCTAATGATTGGCAGACGATTTTTATGGTGCCTAGTTGCCAGCCCGACACCCAACCTTCAGCAAAGGCATGCCCATTCACGCATGTCTTTCGGAGGCCACTCGACTGCGAGGAGGACATGCAGACTCCAGACAGAAGGCACTCCAGTCGAGAATCAAACAGGAGAACCTCTTGCTGTGATGTAACAACGCTACCGCTGTACCACCGCGGATTCTACTTGCTATGCTAAAATATTTCATTATTAACTTAAAATAAGCCACTAACTTAAAAACAGACATTTTTTAAACATTTATACAGAACAGTTACTGTTCAGTTTTTTTCTGCTTATCATTAGTAAAAAGGAAAATGTAAATAATTTAATTGCATAAGGAAGGTTTAGTGTAGTGAAATGGTTAATAAGTATAACGGAGCATTCATCTATCCACTGCTTTACTTTTCTTGTTGCATATAAAAGTACAGTTATATATATATCTGTATCATAAGCAATGCTGCATTTATATTTTGAAGATGGTACAAGTTACATTTCATACACACTTTCTGAAATTTGCAAGAAACAAGCTTCTGATATCAGCAATGGCCACATTTTGCAATGGAGATTTTCAGAACACATCGGGAAAGAGACAAACCACACCAGTGTCTGGAGTGGCTATACAGTAACTGTGAAAATGAAGAAATAAAAAAATGTGCAACTGTACTAAAGTAAGAGCGATACAACCAAAAAATTCAATACACAGAACTGAAAAAATGTAAAAATGCAGAAATGGTGGGTACATGAAATTGAATAGATAGGAATGTTATAATGTGCCAAAGCATCATGGAACACAGAAGAAAAGCCTCAACAATAAACTTCCACGTGTTGTGCCAGTGCTAACATATTTCGTTGAACACTGAAACCCTAATATTACATTTCCAACCCTAAGTAGCCAAAAAATGAAGTTTTTTGCAATTAATACAGAAGAAGAAAAAACCCACAATGCATCAGATAAGGTCATTTTTCTACCTTTACAATCTATAAATGATTAAATTACATATCCCATTGTTATCCCAAACCATGACTTTCAACTTTCCACCACTACCTATCCAGATACCCCATTCACCCTGAAACAGTTATAATATCCTCACCTGAATTCAAGTATGCAGTTAATTTGCACATAAACCATACCAACACCTGCTACTGCAACGTGTCAAACCTAACTACACTCCAGCATCTTTACATCCACCTGTGAGTATAGACTGACTAGAGCAATAACTGATACTTGAACTGCAGTAATGTGTATAAACTGAATGGAAGCAAGTGCATACTGTGTTAAGGATGCAAGGGCCAGGTGGAAAAACAAGAATGAGGGGATGTTAGGAGGATGTAGTCAAAGTATCTATAACAAGTTTTTTTTTTTTTACTTAATTTTGTTATTCTAGAAGGAACCCTGGTTTGTGGATTTAATTAAGCATTATTTATTTGGCAAAGACTTTCTCTACTTTATTGATTGCAATCAAAACTCTGTGGGCATGACTTCCAAGATAGCTGCACACTAACAGCTTAATTTCAGATCTCCCAATGTGAAAACAGAAACTCAGAAGAGCGAACCAGTAAACTCGTACCTCTGGCTAAATTTCAGTAACTGGCTAGAAAGTGTGCTGCCTGGATTCCAGCAAAAAAGAAATTCAGAGATTCTGAAAGAAAATCAGTCACAAAAGGTGAGGAAAAAATGTTGACTGGGAAGACTTCTGCAGTTGTTCAGCAAAAAGCAGTGCAACCTCCAGCTTTGGTGCAAAAGATGACTTCTAGTAACCTAGAGGAAAAGTAATTAAAATGTACTCAGAGCTTATTAAAATAAATGAAACCCTGATGGAGTATATCAACTCAAATAATAAAAAGGCTGGAAATGGAAGAAGCTTTAAACAGATATTCAGATGAGGTGTTAAAACTGCAAAAATCAGAGGTCAAAATGAAGAAAAGGCTGGCTGAATATCAGACTGCTCAAGAAGCGATGTTTCACAAAATAAAAAAATTAGAGAACACAGCATAAAGGGAAAACTTGAGATTTTCTGCTGTACCAGAGAAGCTGGAAGGAACAGACTATATTCATTTTATGAAAGCACAAATAAGCAACTAGCCTAATATTCCACAGCAGGAGGTGTTAAATGAAAGGGCACATGGGGTGTATGCTCCAAACCTGGCCATGAGAAAGCGACCTAGACTTTTAATAGTAAAGATGCAATCCTACCAGCAGAAGTAGTTGATTCTGACAATACTGTGGTAGAAGGACAAAGTACTAAAAGTGGGAGACAGTAGAGTGTATGTGGAAAATGATTACTCATTGTTTACCAGACAGAAGAGGAGTACATTTGTCCCAGTAATCAAGGAATGTTGAGAAGCAGGAGTGAAACTCAAACTGCTGTACCCAGCTATCTTCAGAATATTCTTTCCTGGAGGGAAAAATCATTTTTTGATGCAGAACATGCTAAGGAAGAAGTACAAACGTTTGTCCAAAAATAGTGAGCTGTGAAACAGGAGATTCTGCTTCATGTTCTTCTGGTAATAAAAACAACAAGGAGACTGTACCAGTGAAACATTTTCCAAGGTTTCAACAGAAAATGCTTGAGAGACAGAAAAAAGCACAACACTTGAATAAAACCAGCAACTTGGAAACTGACAAATAAATGTGGGATTAAAAAGCATTAATTATATTTGAGGAGCATATCTGATGAAGTCTGCAGAGGCAGACGAAAGCACTTATATTACGATTCTTTAATGTTTGCATTTAATAACAATTTGGATCTGTGACAAGCTGTTGCTGTGATGCTGGTTTACCTTGCTTTTGGATGAGTTGATTTGTTCCAGAGTTTTCTTAGTCTGCAGTGTATTTATATTTGAGGAGCATGACAGAACAAAAAAAAAAAACTGGAAATATTGGACCTTTTTTGACTTTGTTAAACTTGTAGAGGACTCTAAACTGTATGTCCTAATTTATGTCTTGTTTGGAGGAACAATTAGGATAAGGGAAGCGGAAGGAAAGAGTTAACTAAGTAAAACAATTTTGTTTTTAACAATAACATTTTTATAGTTCATGACATAATCTGCATGCTATAAAGTAAAGTTTAAACAGTTATTTTCAAGTGTGATGGGGATATTAAAGTAAGCAGGCATCCCTGTTTTATTTCCTTCTTTTCTCTTTCTCCTTTTTCCAGTTTTAAGAAATGTAGGCACTGCAATGTTAAAAAAGAGAGTATGATATAAAAAAAAATGATGTGCTTTTTCCTCATTCTTGTATAGGACAATGACTGGATTATGGACCTTGGCTTGATTTAGTAACAAATTTTAAAAGAAAGTAAATACATAAAAAGAAAATTGAATATAATAAATGTTTCCTCTAACAAATAAATGAATAAATGGTTGTAGAACCAACTCTTTATCTGGTTCTCATGTCTCCATGGAGACAATCTGATTAAAGAGCAATAAAAACAGAATACTTCTTTCTTTCAATGGCTAGGATATAATGTTTTCTGAAAGCATTTGTGTTTTTTTTCCATTCTGGGACAGCAATAAAGATAAGACAAAACCAGACAGCACTTAGCAGAAGCACAGGCTATATCATGCATCTTAGAATGGATAACCTTTCTTTTAGGCTAACTCAGGCATGGCTAGCAGTTTGGTATGTACATAGTTTTGTGTGTCACTTTCAAATTAATAAGTTTTACTGGCATATTGGGGATTTATTTTTTTGAGTGAGGGTTTTCAGTAAAACAAAATCTTTTGCAAAATGTGACACAGGCTCAAATGGATATGAAAAGAAACGAGTGTAAAAAGATCAACCTGCCAAATATTAGTGTGTGCATATAACTCAAAATCTGGAACTAGATACTTAAAAAATCTGTTACAAATAAAAGGTGGGAATAACAACTTTTTAACACAATGATGCTTTCTATATTATATTTAAATGTCAATGGTCTCAAAGATATATACAAAACAGAAAGAGCAGTGAACTATATTAAAAAATGTAGAGTGTAAATAGCTACGCTACAGGACACGCATTTGAAAATAACTCAATATATGAATTTGATAAAGAAAGATTTTCAGGACAGTTATTCAGCGGAATACCTGGGACAAAGGAAAAGAGAAGTACTTATATTAATTGCAAGAGGAGCGCCAACAGTAATAGAAGAGGTAAAAATATAATAGTGGCAGATTTGTAGTACTAAGGGGGTACTGGCAAGGGAGGAGGATTACACTGGCATGTACTTATATTTCACCTAAAACAGATATAATGGAGCATAAGAAAATTCTGGGAGAAATTGACAGTTTTCAGCAGGGAATATTACCTACAGGTGGGGACTAGAACTTGACTTGCAGCAGTAAATATGTGTCTGGGGGCTCAGAAGGGAAAATATAACAAAAGAGGGTAGATCTTGGAAGACATTTATCAAAATATTTGTCATATAAGATGTGAACTCAGCAGTAGGAGTTCGGACTGAATTTACATCTTATTCCACAAGATACAAAAACTGGGCTAGGGTAGACAGAATTTACATTTCATAATAACATGTGCACTTAATTGAAAGTTTTTATACCCATCCAATAACTATTTCAGATCATGCACCAATAATAACTAAAATAAAAACATAGGATAATGAAATAAAAATGATACACTGGCACCTTCCCACTTATCTGTTGAAACGAAAGGAATTTAAGGAGCTATTAGAGAAGATAGAAATTTCTTCTAAAAATAAAGCTAGTGAGTAGGATGAATAAAAACTAGACTGAACAGCAGATGCAGGGTGGTATCCAACGAGACGGAGCCCGAATAATGAAAAAATTCTTTACTCAATCCAATGATCAAAATGAAGTACAAATACACATAAAGTCACAGTTTAAAAATGATAAAACAACAAGTTAAGCGCTTTTGTCAATACTCAGACTTCTTCAAAACAGTGAATTGCTGGCTGATAACTCCTTAAATACACACCCAGTCAATTAGTAAAATATTACCCCACATCATTTCCTTTCAATTAAGAAATATCACAGGAAGTGTAAGGTAGTAGTGAATATTCCCCCTATTTGCAAGTACACAAAAAGTCAACCAACCAAATGTTAAATCAATAGTGTCACATGTAAAGAATGTTATAAGGCAAAAAATACCAATGACAATATAAATAAATCATAACATAAATAACTGTTTAAGTTTCAAAAGTGGTGCTATAGAAATTCTATCATTAAGACCTGGAGGGGAGTATGCATTCAGTCTGATCTGCCACTTTAACTCAATGTACTCCAAATATTCCTCAACAGGTCCGCCCCTTTGTCCCAAATCAATTTGTTCAAGAATAAAAAAACTAAAACTGTGATTACTTTGGTCATTAATATGCCTAAATAATGCATTCTTCATATTTTTCTGCTTGATGTCATATAAATGTTGGTAGACTCTAAGTCTAAAAGCATTTTTTGTTTTCCCCACATAATAACCTTGGCAGTTTTTACATACTGCAATATAAACAACCCCCTTAGTATAGCAAAACATTTTCTTTTTATTAGTAATGGATCCAAAATTCTTAAGATTAAATTTGTCTGTATCCATCATGAAAGGGCATTGGGGACATCTACCACATTTATACGTGCCACCTCTAGTGAGATTAGGTTTGCCTTTTTCAAGTAGTCCTTTTATTGATGTACTCTTTTTATAAACTATAGTGGGTCTCTTACCTATCTTGTCCAAGACCCCAGTATCATTATCAAAAACCTTCCAATATTTATGTATTATGTATTTGATTTCTTCAAAATCTGCAGAATATGTGAGTGTCAATGCATGTGTAAAAATAGTATTATTGTGCCTCACATTATTGTGGCCATCCCTATTGCACAATAGGGCTCTAAAGTGTCCACTGGTCCTCTTATTTATAACTTCCTGAATGATGCATCATAGCTAAAAGCCATGTGATAAAATACATCTGTAGAATATATAGATCTTTAAAAAATTGAATAAAAACAGACTAAATGAACAATATGTACTTAAAAATGGTAATGAATAAAAGATGGACTACTTTTTAGCTATGATGCACATTTTATCTGATTTTTTGATCGGATGTTTTAGTGTTTAAAAATGTAACTGTTATTCTATCTTTGTTGGTCTTATGAAGCGGATGTTATTCCGAGAAAGCACTTACCCTACTACAATAAAGGACATATTGATTTTCACTGCTGTGTGGAACCAGATTATTTTTCTTTTTCTTGTATTCTCTGGTTTTTGCATCCGATTCCTTATTTGGTTCAAGGACTGTTTTCATTTCATATGGAAAATCTTTTCCATTTACTGAGGTTCAGTCTCCTTGTGGAATGTTTGTGGGAAGCCATCAAAATGTCTCGAACTAGGGAAGATAAGTTATTTCACCTGGCAATTAATGGAACTGGAGCAACCTAGCTCTAATCTTGAAGTTTTTCAGGTTGGGATGAACTAGTCCCTGAGGATGGGACAGGAGATCTGGATCCAGGTCCAGAGTCCATTGACACTTAACTAGGTAAGGCCAAAGAAAGGGGAACCAGACTTGCTGAGGCCAAAATGGGGCAAGGAGAATCACTTTGCTCTTCAACCTTATGGCCTTCTTCAAGAAAAGGGGGTATTAGACGAATGGGGGGAAAGGCTGACAGTAGTCCAGAGGGCCAATCGTGAAGGAGAGCATCTCTCTTGGGGACTCCCCCTGAGGGAGTTTAGGGCAAAGTATCTGCTGCCCTTGTTGTTCTGGGGGGATGAAAATAGGTTGCAGCAAGGCTGGCCCCAGCAATGGAAAATCTCCTTTGCCACTCTGGAATTGAAAGTCCAGTCATGAGGCAGAAGGATGCATCTGCTCAATTAGTCTGCTATCACGTTCAAGCTCCCCGGGATGTGCATTGCTTCTAGTAAGCAATTTGAAGAGATTGCCCATTGCCACACTATTAGAGCTTCTTGACAAAGGGGGTAAGACTTAGTTCCGCTGATGTACCAGACTACTGACATGTTGTCTGACTGAACTGCAATAATTCCTAGAGGGAGGGCAGTTTGAATGGCTTGCAACGCTAAGAGCACTGCCCTCAGTTCCAGAACACTGACTTGCAGATTGGCCTCTAACGGGGACCAAGTGCCTTGGACAGTCCTTCCCAGAAAAACAGCCCCCACTCGATCTGGGAGGCATCCATGGTCACTATGGTAGATACCACAAAAAGCAAAAAAAGAAGAGAAATACCACCAACAAAGAACAAGCCAACAAATTCATTGCTTAGTGCCTCGGCTATTCAGCCTTCAAAGAGTCGTCCATGTTCACTATGGCCTGGGGATGAGGAAAAACAAATGGTCCACCCAAAAGAATTTCCTCTGATTCCATCTACCAAGATAAATTCTTCTTGCAGTGATTGGTAATTCAGATGAGGTGAGACAGAGGATGAGTGATAATAGACCATTGGGAGGATAGAAGCCACTGTAGGATTCTCATGTGGAGCCTTGCTAACAGTACTAAAGGCCACTGCCATGGATCCCAGAAACTGTATAACTACTGAAATGGGAACACTGTCATTGGAGAGAAGGCTGTGTACTTGTGATCTTATTTTCTGTAATCTGTGAGTAGGAAGGGAAGCTATGTAAGAGGTTGTATTGAAGAAGGCTCCAATGAATTTCAATTCCAAATGTTCAGTCAAACTTAATTGAGACTTGGTGAGATTCACCGTTATACCTAGACGAGAACAAGTGCATAGGATGAAATCTCTTGTCTGTTCCAGTAGATGCCTGGTGGGGGCGGTAAGGAGACAGTTGTCCAGATATGGAAACACTATGAATCCGTGCAGTCTCAGGTGAGCTGCTATGGCTGCCATACATTTAGTGAACACCTAGGGGGCTGTGGTGAGACTGAAGGGCAGAGCCTGGAAATGATAATGACTGGCTCCCAGCCAGAAGAGTAGGAACCTCCTGGAGCGTTTGTCCATTATGTGGTAATACATATCCCGGAGGTCTACAGAGCACATTCAATCATCTTTCTCTAAGAAAGGAAGAATAGACTGAACCATGACCATCCATAAATTTGTTTGTAGAACAAACTTATTCAGAACACTGAGATCCAGCATTGGTCTCCAGTCCCCTGTCTTTTGTGGTGCCAAAAATAACCTTGAGTAGAATCCGGATCATATCTTGTCAGGTGGGACTTCTGGGATGACTCTTTTTTCTAGCAGCTTTTGAATTTCCAGAGTTGCCTAATCCATCTGATTGGGCAGAACATCAGGGATCTTTCTTCCTAGCTTTGGTGTATGGTTGAATGGAATATAGTAACCTTTGGTAATGATCCTTAGCACCCAAACATCTGAGGTTATCTTTTTCCAGGCTAGTGGGTACAAGGATAGTCTTTCCCCCAATTGCCTCCAGAGGCAAGCAATCAGGCCTCCTTTCAGGAGCGCTGGTAGGGTTTCCCTGAGAAGGAATCTCTGGACACCTGATTTTGTGGGCCACCTCTGCCACGTGGTCAGCGTCTTCCGTTACAGCTCCCCCCTCTGTCTCGTGGGGAGTCATTACGTTTGTCATGGAAAGGCCCTTAAGTCTTCTTGAACCACATTTTCCCACTTCTCTGGTTCCTGGAATTGAAGCATTGGGAAGCAGAAAAACTTACACCCATGGCAGACAGTTTTTTTTCCATCTTTTTCACACCTGGCTAATGTATCTTTCACTTTGGGGACAAAAAATGGAGCATTGATGAATGAAGACCTGAATGGCTCTGCAAACTCACACAAGCTCATCCAGGCATGCTTCCTTATGGCTACTCCTGAACCCACTGCCCTAGTTGTTCCTTCAGCTGCATGTGCAATACACCTCATGGATGACTTAGAAACAGACTCCATGGTGGTAAACTGAGAGGCTACCTTATCTTGTACCTCATCAGACACAGCTCCTGCGAAGCTATCTAAAAACTCCTTGATCTGAAATTTAGTGAAATGTGCCAACAAGTTCAAAGAAGCATAGATCCACTTCCCAAATTTGTCCACCACCCTAGACTCACTGTTACTGGGATGAACAGTGGAACTTTCTTCTGCTAGTTCCTTCTTGGTGGCTGCCACTGATACCACCATGGCATCTACTACTAAACCTTTCACCCAGTGTTGATGGTCCTCTGGAGCTTAAAGAATTTTATCTGGTCTCCTGGGGATTGGTTCTATGAAGTCAGGGGCCTTCGATGCCTGCTAGGTGATCAGCTTAATAAGATTCTCAGCCAGTGGGGTCACCCAAGAGGGAGATGGGCGAGCATCAAAGTGTTGCAAGTACACAGACTCCTCTGAGGATGGGTCTTGCGACTTCCAGTCACCTCTGTTTTAATATCTGAAGAATGTCTCCAAAGGAGACAACTTCCAGGGGTGACCTGGGGGAACCCTCCCCATCATCGAAGTCCGTGTCTTATGTGACAGATTCCTCCAGGGAATCAAGGTGTTTCCTCTTACATGACCTCTTCCAAGGCACTTCCTCACTGGGAGCTTCTGTGGAGGAATCTGAAGAGGTGGGGCCCTGTAAGGGGGTGACCTGCAGCTTCAGTGCTCTCTGTCCTGGCATGGAGATTAGTGGAAGCTCTGGACCAGAGAGAGTCCGAGGAAAATGCTCCAATGGGGAAGAAACCAGCTGGGAGTCTGCAGAGGCCAAGGCCCTCTCCATAACTTGAAAGGCAGGTCGCCCTGAAGAGGGATGGGAGCCCAGAACTGGAAAAGACAACCTCAAAACCATGGTACCACCCCGCATTGAGGAACCTGCCATCAAGGCTGAAGCCGAGGAAGAGTCCACAAAGCATCATGGAGCTATGACCCCCGGGAGTCCATCACTTCCCAAGAAACTCAGGAACTCAGGGCAGAAACTGGGGCAAATGACATGAGAGCTATTGGCAACAGGACAGCTGGAATTGGGGAAGATGGAGTCAAGGTCTTCAAAGTCGTGGTGGTTAGAGGAGGAATATCTGGTGGAGTCCTTGGAAAAAATACTCATCTCCAGAGGGGAGTGAAGCCTGGAAAGAAGTGGAGAGACCCCTCACCATGACGAGCTGATCCACCAACCTCGTGACGTTGACTTCTGTCAGACTCCTAGAGGAACTTACCGACAAAGCTGAAGGAGATTCCAACCTCTCCAAAAAAGGACTTGGCAGTTGCCCTGCAAAGGGGGTTCTCTAGACCTGGTCCTAGGAACCAAAATAAGTCATGGTTCCTGGGATATAAGTGCTGGTGAAGAAACTGGTGCCAAAAAAATTGTTGGCACCGCAGTAACCAGCACAGAGGAAGGAGAGGTGGTATGAAGGATTGGCGCCAAAGTGGCCTGCACTGAAACTTGAGATGCCGAGGTAGTCACTACTACTGGAACCAAAGGAGTTGGTTCTGTAGCTTTTGTGGTATCCATCTTTGGTTCCGTGGAAGTAGTGGGGACCAAAGGTTTAGATTTTTATGTGCTGGAGCCGAAGGGTATGCCGGCACTGAGAGACTTCTCTTTTTTGTGTGTTCAACTTTAGTAGAGGAGGAGGAGGAAGATGAAGATGGAGAAGACTCCTCCGATTTAGCACCCCTAGGCTGACCAGTCAAGGCCTCTTAAAAGGATGTTTATATTAAGCCTTTAAAAATGAGTTTATTTTTCCCCTCTACAAGGGAAGATTACTAAAGGCTTGATAAATATTATACTGGTGCTGAAGACATGCTGGGCCCAAGCAATACACACAAGAAGCATGACCAACTGAATTTGGCATTTTCCTACCACAACCAGAAGAGTGTTTAAAACCAGTAGTTATCTTGCCCTTATCTGCCATGTTGAGTAAAATGATCAATGGCAGAAAACACTCATGCTAAAGTCACACACACATGCGAGAGAAGAGAGAAAGGAGTGAGAGAAAGAGAGAGAAGGGCTACCAAAAAACTACCAAAGGTAGAAAAAAGGGATAGCACTACCAGCAATGGTGGGACAGATACCACACAGTAAGAAAGAAACAGGGATAAAACACTCACTCGAGACAATAAAATTTAAGAGAGAGACTACCAGAAGGGGTACAAGTAAAGCTAATTGGGTAGAACTTTACAAAAATGTAAAATAACAGAAGAACAAGAATAAATTTTTACTTAGCTCAAGGAGAGTTCAGCTGACGTGTCTTTACTAGAACAGCGGCAAATGAGATCTGAGATAATTTAGAGAGAGGCATTCTGTGTAGAAACTTGGCTCAGGAGTGTTTGGTTCACGAAAGCTGTTCTAATGGCAGAGCTGGTTCCGTGACCCGGAATGAGTCCCATAGGTCAAGGATAAATGAAGACTGACAACATCAGATTAAGGGATTACCTCAATAATATGCATGAGTTTAGAATGATTGCGGTTAAGCAACTGGTTTTTTTTATACTAACTCTAGAGCACAAAAACTTTTAGCACAACGACTTAGTCAACAGAAAGTAGAAAGGGCTGTTGATAAGCATAGAGCGCCAATAACAAGGAAGATAACAAGAGATCATATAGAAGTATAAGAAATATATCAGACATTCTATGAAAGCCTGTATGAAGCACAGCAATATGAAAATCAAGAAAAGGTACAAATGGAAATGTTTATGGAAGAATTAAATATGCCAAGGTTAGAAGTAGATGAGGCTCAATTACTAACAGGAGAAGATGAAATGAGAGAAAAATGGTGATGTATAACCATGGGAAAGTCCCCAGGAACAGATGGTATTCCTGTGGAAGTCTGGAAGGTAGGAGGGAAAACCTGATAAAGACATGGAAGGTTTTATTAACAGTATTTTAAGATGAGAAGTACAGGCATCTTGGAAGAAAGCAGTTGTAGCTGTAATACCTAAAAGGGTAAAAATCTAATAAATCCAACTTCATAAAGACCTATTTCAATACTAAACCATGACTATAAAGTATATATGTCTATAATGGCTATAAAAATGGCAAAAGTGATGCCAAAATTGATATATATATGGATGAATGTGGCTTTGTGGAAGGGAGGCAAACATTTGACAACATTAACATAACAGTGATACTCCAGAGGGAAGCAGAATGTAAGAACATAACACTGTTGTTGGTGGGTCTTAATGCAGAGAAAGCATTTGACAGAGTACGCAGGGACTTTATGAGCAGGACAATGGAAGCATGTGCATTCACTGATAAAATTATAAGGATGATTAAGAGGACATGAGAGATAACAGGCAAAATTTAAAGTGGGTATGTTCCTCTCTGATAACTTCTGCTTGAGCAGAAGAATGAGGCACGGGTGTCCTCTTTTCCCTTTGTTATTTGCATTATATTTAGACATTGGCAAAGAAAATAAGGGACTCCGAAATTCATGGATATAATTGGTATGGTAGTCAAGAAAAGCTGACTCTATTTACACACACACATATATCACATATATATATATATATATATATATATATATATATATATATATATAGGGGCATGATAAAATGAAGTATTTAGGAGTATGGATTAAAAATGGTTCCGGTGTGGCAACTAAGGATATATGGGAAGAGACTAAAAATATATACAAAAACAGAGAAATTGGAAGCTCTGTTACATTGATATGGATAGTAAAATACAAGCCGTTAAAATGTTTTTAGTCCCTTTAGTCTTATACACAGGTCAGGCAAATTTTTATCAACCAGACGAGACGTTGTGGACAGCAACTAATAAAGAGTTGAAGGATTTTATCTGGGAGGGGAAGACAGCGAGAGTTAAGTGGGATATACTGATTCTTCCAATAGAACAAGGCGGATTGGGATTGCCCGACTTAAAGGGATATTTCAGGGCTACGCGGTTAAAAAGCCTATGCGCAGCACGAGCAAAAACCTATAATTTAAAGTGGAAAAGAATGTTGATGAAACAAGGGGAAAGCTCAAAAAAAAAGGAGAGAAAGGGATTTTGGATGCAGACCTTTAAGATGAATAACAATAATCATATAGAATGTTATATTCATAAAGTAGCAGAAAGTATTCTAAGAACAAAGCCTACATGGGAATGGAGAAAGGAGATTCTGCCAATAGGGATGACTGCAACTAGGGATACAGGCAATAGGCAAGAGGGGGATGGTGTTTATTGGAGAAAACTGTCAAAGAGGTGTGAGGTTGGCTTAACGGTTAAGGTGTTTACCTTACAGATACAAGGTGCAAGGTTTGTTTCTTGCTTGGGGTAATTGGCTACACTTAAAATGGCCCACAAGGGCAGTTAGTCTAGTATGAATCTATGAACATCTATGAACTATGAACATTCAGAAACTAAGGTATTGGGAGCAAATAACTAGAGAGGGAAAAGTAATAGAATGGGAAGATGTCAAGAATGTATTTGGACTGCAGGTTAGAGTTTGCCTTCCCTATCAAGGATAGATACCAGAGTATAAACAAACAGAAAGAAAAAAGGGGGTTCTAAAAGAAAGACCAGCACTGGTAGTTTTTAGTAGACCCTAGAATAAAAGCTGCTGTTAAAAAAGGAATAATTAGTAGGTATGCATACAAAATATTGCATGATAACTATAAGACTCAATCAAAGGAGGTTAGAAAGGATTGGGAAGATAGGGAGGACAAACAACTCACAAAGAAACAATGGGGGGATATATGTTTGTTTTCAAAATATGTAAAAAAAAGTACAGTTTTGTACCTACCATAAATGTAGATGTTCGAAGATCCACATTGCTGCAGTCCTTACTTATGGGTAGTCCGCTGTCCTCGGTCGGCCCGAATACCAAAGTATTAGGCTGACGTCGGTCATGGGCACCTAGTTCTGACATCAGAGCGTCAGGGTATAAAGGCGCATGACCGACGTCATATCCTCAGTCTTTTCTTGCCCCAGATGTCAGAAGGCCAAAACCAGAAAGGCCACAGCCAAAAACAGAATACCTCCCAAACACATGCCCAACAACAACCATCACCTAAAGCATAGCACCATGACAAACTACAGTGGGGAAGGAGGGAGGGTAAATTGGACTGCAGCAATGTGGATCTTCGAACATCTACATTTATGGTAGGTACAAAACTGTACTATGTTCTTCATCTCACATTGCTGCAGTCCTTACTTATGGGTAGAATCCCAAAGCAATGGGAAAGGGAGGATGGTAAAAATCATAAAGCATTAGGGGCCACTAAAATGCCCTGTAAAATTGCAGTGGCAAAGCCAGCCCTAGACTTAGAATAAAGAGGAAGGTGGTAATGTTTAGAAAAAGTATGCACAGAACTCCAAGTAGCTGCCTCCAAAATGTCTTTTGTAGCTAACCCCCTAAGAAAGGCCGTAGAAGTAGCAGTAGCCCTAGTGGAATGAGGCCTGATTCCCGCAGGAATCTCCTTACCATGATGGGAATAACAGAAAGAAATACAAAACCCAATCCATTTAGAAATAGTTTGTTTTGAAACAGGTTTACCCTGTGAACCCAAAGCAAAAGAAACAAACAACTGCTGAGACTGTCTGAACTCCTTGGTTCTGCTCAAATAATAACGCAACTGCCTGTGAATATCCAAAGTATGCAAAATTTTCTCCCCTTTATTTTGGGGATTTGCATAAAAAGTAGGCAAGTGAATAGTTTGATTTAAGGCCACACTAGAAACCACTTTAGGCATAAAGGAAGGATTAGTACATAAAGATACCCTATCCTTATGAAAAATCAGAAAGGCTCCACTGCCATGAGGGCCTGTAATTCAGAAACCCTTCTTGCAGAGGTAATGGCCAACAAAGGCAGTTTTCCATGACAAATACTTTAACTCGGCAGTAGCTGCAGGCTCAAAAGGTTGTAGAGTAAGTTTTTCCAACACATAATTGAGATCCCAAGCAGGGGTAGGAGCTCTACGTGGGGGTCTTATATTCTTTGCCCCTCTAAGAAATTGCTTAAACCAAGGATGAGAGAATAAAGGAGGGTCACAATCATAGTGAGCAGAAATGGCTGCAGCATGGACCTTTATCGAGGAGAAAGACAAACCCTTGTCCAATAACTCAGTAAGATATTGAAGAGCAACACTTAAATCAGGTCTGGAGACATCAAAGTCCTTTCCTTTGCTCCAAATAAAAAATCTCCTCCATTTATCAGCGTAAACCTTCCTGGTACTAGGCCTCCTGGCCTCCAAAATAACATTCAAAACTTGTTGTGGAAGCTGAGGCCCTCCAGAGTCTAAAACAGAATATGCCAGGCTGTTAGATGCAGAGACTGAATCTTGACATTGAGGAAGTGACTGTCCTCTTGTGACAAAAGGTGCGGAATCAAAGGCAGAGGCCATGGAGGTTCTCGTACTAAACTCCTCAGCAGTGGGTACCAGTGTTGTCGAGGCCAATCCGGTGCTATCAAAATCATGGTTGTCTTGTCTTGTCTGGCCTTCAAAAGTACCTTGGGAAGAAGAGGCAGAGGTGGAAAGGCATATACATGCAGATTGTTCCAACTGAATGATAGAGCGTCCACCTTCCAAGCTGCGTGATGAAACATTTTTGTGCAAAACTTTGGCAACTGGTAATTCAGTGGAGAAGCGAACAGATCTATGTCTGGAGTTCCCCATAACACTGTCAACTTTTGAAATACATGAGGATCCAATTTCCACTCGTGAGGATCCACTATTTGTCTGCTCAACACATCTGCTAAAGAGCTCTGTGCTCCTGGTAGAAACCTTGCCTGAAGATTGAGGTGTAGATTGAGAGCAGTTTCCCACAAAATCATCGCTTGCCTGCAAAGAGGGTAAGAATGGGTTCCCCCTTGCTTGTTGATGTACCACATGACAGTAGTGTTGTCTGTTTGAATCAACACCTGCCCTGGGTGAAGTAAATCTTTGAAAGCCATCAATGCAAACTGGACTGCTAACATTTCCTTCAAGTTGATATGCAAATGTTGGAGTTTGACAGGCCACGTGTTTTGCACCCATTTTCCATTGAGGTGTGCTCCCCAAGCCTTGTCCGAGGCATCTGTCGTTAGAATCTGACTCGCCTCTGGCGGGTCACAGAGAGTCCCTTGTTTAGGTGACATTCCTGAGCCCACCACAAAAACTCCTTCTGAATGCAAGGTATTATCTGAATGACAGTGTCTAGATCTTGGCAGTGCTGTGTCCATACATTTTGAGATACCATTGAAGCTTCCTCATATGCAATTTGGCATTGGGAAGCACCAGAATACAAGATGCCATGAACCCCAAGGCTTGAAGGACTGTCCTTGCAGTCAGCCTGGACCGTAGAGACATTTGATGGAAATAAAGAGAAAGGCTTCTTTGTTTGTCCGGGTCAAAAAAGCCATCTGGGAAGCTGTATTCAGTCTCACACCCAGAAAGCACATGTCCTGAGAGGGTACTAGACTGGACTTTGTTTCGCTCACAGAATACCCTAGGCATCTTAACACTGCCATCACATACTGTAGATGATGAAGAAGTTCGTCCTTTCTTGTGCAATAATCAGGCAATCGCCCAAATAAGGATAAATCTGTATTCCTCTTAGTCTGAAAAAGGCTATCACGGAGCCAGAACCTTCGTGAACACTCTGGGCAGTAGATAAGCCAAAGGGCAATGCAGAGAACTGATAATGTAAATTTCCAGCCCGAAAACGCAGGTACCTCCTGCAACTGGGCCTGATAGGAACATGAAGGTAAGCCTCTTTGAGATCCAGAGTAACCATCCAGTGATCTTTTCCCAACAGAGGTAAAAGTTGTTGTAAAGTCAACATCTTGAACTTTGGAATGTCCAGGTAAGTGTTGAGGATAGATAAATCCAAAATTGGTCTCCACGTGTTCCCTTTCTTTGGAACTAGAAACAGGTGAGAATAAAATCCTAGGCCCACTTCTGACAGAGGAACTGGCTGTATAGCTCCTATTCGAAGAAGTAAAGAAATTTGTCTGTGAGCCTCTATCCTTTGCCGAGGAGGGACGTCTGGCATGCCTTTGAAAGGAGGCATGGTATGGAAATAGAACTTGTAACCTCGGTTTATAATGTCCAACACCCATTTGTCCTGGGTGACTAAATGCCAATTTTGCTTGAAAAGAGCCAACTTTCCTCCCAAAGGAGCTGCCAGGCAAGAAGAATCTGGCAGCTGGAAATGCAGGTCATTGGGCCTGTTTACAAAAGGACTGGCCCCTGCCCTCACCAGTAGATTGAGCAGGCTTAACTCCATTGTCTCGGCCTGAAGGTACTCTGAGCTCTGCCCCTACCACGCCTAGATCTACCCCTAGACTGAGAATCAGAAGAAGGGTACGTCCACCCCTTAGTAGGCCAATTTCTACTAAACTTTGGAGGTTGTACCTGCAAAAAATCTTTAACAGTCTGCATAGATTTAGCCTTGTCTTCCATTTTCTTTAAGACTGACTCCACAGGAGGACCAAACAAAACTTCAGACTGTAAAGGGGCATCCAGAATTCTAGACTTAACATGTTCAGACAAATTCTGATCCTTAAGCCAGGCGTGCCTACGAATAACTGAACCAGTGGCAGCCACCCTAGAAGAAGCCTGTAAAGCATCAAAACCACATTGCAAAGAGTGCTTACCCACCTGTTCAGAAACATGCACTAAATCTTGCAATTCTTTATACTCTATGCCCTCTGCCAAAGCATCCACTTTCGATCTTAGCTGAGAAAGGAGGAAATTCTGATACTTCAATATATGAAACTGGCAGTTCAAAGCTCTCATTGCTAAAGTAGAAGAGGTATACACCTTCTTACCCCATCTATCCAAAGCTCTAGCTTCCTTATCCAGAGGAACCGGATTCTTAACAACAGAGGCTCTAACACCCTTAGGCCCCTGACTAATAGTTTCTGGGTCCGCCCTAGGACTCTTGTACAGATATTTATGAGCCTCAGGCACCCTGTAATACCTGTCCGGTTTAACTGGGGCAGGAGGCACAGAATCCGGATTAAGGGAAGCTTCCGAGAAAACATCTGAAACAACATCCAAAACCGGAGGTATGGCTAAGGGTCTATGCTGTGGTAAAAACAAGAACTCCCTAAGTCTCTTCCGTGAATCAAAGTAATCCTGTCCTTCCCACTTAAAATGCTCCCTCATGGAATGCAGAGTTTCTGAAAATGAGAAATCCTCTGGAGGAGAAGCAGAAGGAGTGGAATCCTCTGCATCAGAATCAGAATAAGGAGGGAAATCTTGAATGTCTTCAGCAGAAGACTCTGAATCATCTGAGGCCTGCTCCAAACTTTCCAACTCTGGCTCCATCCTGGGCCTCTTATCAGGAGGGGGCATAGAACCTCTAATTAAAGTAATCAAATCCTCTGCCATTTTAAGCATGTGCTTTTTAGGCACAGACCCTGAAGAACCAGAACTAACACCAGAGGAAGGCAAAACAGACCTGCCCTTAGAAGGAGCCTTAGAAACAGTAATAGAAGGCCTAACCACCTTAGGCATAGAAGGGAGAATAGTAACCTGAGAGGCCCCTTCAGCCTGACCTGCCTCCTGAGAGGCCACATCTTGTAAAATCAAAGTTTCCCCCTGGGACTCAACAGAAACTTCAGCCGGATCCATTTGTTCAGCTGTAGCTTCTAACGGTCCGGCGTCCGAAACGGACGAATCATCCTGCCTAGGCTTTAAAGATTTGTCTTTGCGCTTCTTAGTAGAAGCAGGCGTCAGAACATCCGACGGCATATTATAATTACATCTCTTGCCAAAGACTAACCTAGCGCAATCTAATCTCCATTTTATAGTGCGCTTATTAAACCTAGCACAAAAACGACACCCGACTACGTCGTGCTCCGGTCCCAAACAAGGAATACAAAGCGAGTGGTAATCCCTATGCGGTATCTGTTTCCCACAAGAAATACAATTATTCACTTTTTCTGACATCCGGTAAGTAACTGAGGCAAGAAAAAACAAAAATATTCCCCAACGGGGTACTTAGCCCAACTTGGTATCGGTCTGAAACTCCGAAAACGAAAAATTTCAGAACGCCGAACGGCACTTGCAACGCTGCTTCTGCATCGGACCATGCGGCAAAAAAGACTGAGGATATGACGTCGGTCATGCGCCTTTATACCCTGACGCTCTGATGTCAGAACTAGGCGCCCATGACCGATGTCAGCCTAATACTTTGGTATTCGGGCCGACCGAGGACAGCGGACTACCCATAAGTAAGGACTGCAGCAATTTGAGATGAAGAACATCTAGAAGATTTAGGATTTTTGCTTTGAAATGTTTACATAGATATTTTTATACCGAAGTAAACTACAGAGAATTTTTCCTTAGGTAGACAGCAAATGTTGGAGGTATGATGGGGACGAAAGAGGCAATTCGGAACATATTTGTGGGAGTATAATGAGTTGGCAGACTTTAAAGATTCCCTGCAGACTACTCTGTCAAGAGATATTGGGTGAGCAAATTGGTGTAATGAGGGAAATGATTCTTCTGAGGTATGATACAGAAT